>NC_092177.1:22261417-22456417 GCF_045791955.1 Oncorhynchus clarkii lewisi
ACTTTTTCCCAGTCTGCCCTGTACGGAGCTCTTTCCCAGTCTGCCCTGTATGGATACTTTTTCCCAGTCTGCCCTGTATGGAGCCTTTTTCCCAGTCTGCCCTGTATGGATACTTTTTCCCAGTCTGCCCTGTATGGGGCCTTTTTCCCAGTCTGCCCTGTATGGGGCCTTTTTCCCAGTCTGCCCTGTATGGAGCCTTTTTCCCAGTCTGCCCTGTATGGAGCCTTTTTCCCAGTCTGCCCTGTACGGAGCTCACACGCGCCTGGTAACCAATAAGCATGGCTTGAGAGATGCGCTTACCAGTCGAGTGTTTGTAGCTACGTTTTAATATCAACAGTACTATCACAGCAGCATAATATTTGATTAACACTTGATAACACTTGATATAGCCTACATCATCATCAATATTCGGTCTGGTTGGCTGATACACACAGCAGAGAGAAGCAGAAAGACATAGAGAGGAAAATCACAATCAGTAAAATAAATCAGACAGGCCTCTGACTGGGGCCTCCAAATAACTAAGTCCGCCCCTGGTTGCAGACTACTGATAGTCCAGGGTGTTAAAACAGATTTTTCTGGTTTATGTTGAAAACCCTAATGCCTGCCCAGGAAGCGTATGGACAGTGTATAGGAGAAAATTGGCATTGGAGATCAATTCGCACAGCAGAGGCCCACAGCCTGCTTAGCATGAACTAGCCAAAGACCTGTCTGAGAAAAAAAAGCCATTAGAAATGAGAGCTCCTTTTAATGGATGACTTTAACAAAAAGAGAAATCCAAACTTTCCACCAGTTACGTCAATCTCTCTGCCCATCTCAGAGCTATAATGGTATGGGAACCTCAGAGCAAGGGAAAGGGAACATATATGGATTCCCTCTCAATACCTACATTTACTCTCTGTCAGTTGGGGTGAATTGCACCGTCTCGTTCTGGAATGTGGTTTTGTAACATAGAGAACATTTGAACCGCAGTAAATCTTCACAAACATTTTATCCCAGTCCTACTTATCTGTAAAACTCATCACCTGGTTCACTGAGAAAATACCACATTACATTTTACGTCAACCTGAACATTTCTATCAAGGTTCTTAGAGATAAATTGTTTTCTTTTTTATCAACCCTACAGTTGTTAACCTTCACTTCTAATTTGTACCAATGGGTTTAGTGCAAGTCTGGCTCGCAGTGTGATATAGCGAGAGAGGGGAGGGGGAAAGGAGCCTGTCCCTGTAGTGGCCAGCTGGCAGAGCGCTGGCTGGTCAACGGTACAGGCTTACTGTGTGAGACAGCCCCTGTTTCAGTCCCAGTCCCAGTAAAAGGTGCCATGTGTGCCCAGCGGAGTGGAGCGGCCAGCCCCCACTCACCAGTGACTCTTATTTTGTCCACATTGTCTCAGCTCATAAAGGGAGAAGAGTACAGAAGGAGGGAGAGGAGGACAGAGGGAGGGAGAGGAGAGAGAGGAGAACAGATGGAGGGAGGGAGGAGAAAGAGAGGATAACAAAGGGAGGGAGGGAAGGGAGAGAGGGAGGGAGAGGAGAGAGAGAGGAGAACAGAGGAAGGGAGAGGACAGAGGGAGGGAGAAGAGGACAGAGGGGGGAGAGGAGGGAGGGCGAGAGGGAGGGAGAGAGAGGAGGACAGAGGTAGGGAGGGGACAGAGGGCAGGGAGGGAGGGAGGGATACAGCACAGCTCTGTGGTTAGGCATCAGGGAACCACCAGCACCAGCCAACTCTCACTGCTCCTTGCCTCCATTCCCTGAAAGCACCTCCAGGCCCATACTGTCAGGTCTCCATCAATTACATTGGAGCACAGGCCCCGCAATTCTCCCAAATCCTCTGTTCTTATGCTTAACGCAGACGTTCAGAGAATAAAGAGACTGCCAGATAAGATTTTGTGGGAGTGCAAGAGAAAAAAGAGAACAAAAATACTTTCTGAATGTTGTCTTCCTTGGAGGTGGTGGTGGTGAACAAACATATGGAATAAAAAGCAATCCCAGATGTTTCCACAACCAAGCCCTTTTTCACATTTATTTGTATGCTATTCAACAAGCTGTCCCTATCCCTGGGAGAGTTGTTGCATGTGGGAGCCATCCAGACATCATGGATTATGCACAACCTGACACGGTTTCAATCACGGGCCTGACCCTGCTCTGATGTTGAGGCACGCTTCATTTGATGTCCTAAACGCGGCAGCGCTGGACATTTGCTTGGGCTTTGTTAGTGATTTTACCTTCTCTCTCTCGTCTCACAGGCCGCTGAGCACAGGAATGCTGAAAGCCATGGTAATCATGAACTGAGTAATGGTGGTTTTCTCTCCTTTACATTTTGGCACGCAGTGAATATTTGTTTTGGCTCTGACCTACATTGTGCAAACCTGTACAATGGGAATAGTCCTGTTCTGGAAAAGAGTAATCACAGGATTAGCAGCCCCTACAGAACAAGAGAACCTTCTGGCTGCTTGTTATAGGAAGTGCACAATTAGAAGGACACATTGCTGCAGTCAGGAGGTTATGGGTTGAGGGAGCGGGGTGTATGATTGGCCTTTTGGGAGGGGAGGGGGTTTGGGAGGGGAGGGGAGGGGGGCTATCTGGTACCCTTCCGCTCCCCAGACACCTCTAAGCAATTCCACATATGGGTCAATCTCACCCTGGCTGGCGTTAGAATGTTAGAAAGAGTTTTATCTCTGTCCTGTGTAATGCTGGATGATTGATCATCCAATTTTCTTGGGAGCTATCATAGACACAAACACAGAGGGTCAGGGCTGGCTGGACCATTGGCCGCTCCTTTTTCTCTCTCTTTATCCATGTGTGGCACTTTCATTATTATATACAGTACATGAACTATGGCACATGATGGTGGTATGAAGTCAGTGTTCTACAGCTTTGCGGTACTCTGCTATGGACTTTCAAGTTACCCCTCTGACCTCTGTGGAGATGACATAAGGCCAGAGAGCCAAGGAAACAGTGATTTCACACGGCAACCCCCTTGCAGCTTTTTCGCCACCTTAACATTCAAAGAACCCAAAACAAAATCTTCAAATCAATATTTTTTTCTCACAACATGGGTCATGGGTGCACCTCAGCCACGCTCAAGGTCCTAAACGATATCTTAACCGCCATCGATAAGAAACATTACTGTGCAGCCGTATTCATTGATCTGGCCAAGGCTTTCGACTCTGTCAATCACCACATCCTCATCGGCAGACTCGACAGCCTTGGTTTCTCAAATGATTGCCTCGCCTGGTTCACCAACTACTTCTCTGATAGAGTTCAGTGTGTCAAATTGGAGGGTCTGCTGTCCGGACCTCTGGCAGTCTCTATGGGGGTGCCACAGGGTTCAATTCTTGGACCGACTCTCTTCTCTGTATACATCAATGAGGTCGCTCTTGCGGCTGGTGAGTCTCTGATCCACCTCTACGCAGACGACACCATTCTGTATACTTCTGGCCCTTCTTTGGACACTGTGTTAACAACCCTCCAGGCAAGCTTCAATGCCATACAACTCTCCTTCCGTGGCCTCCAATTGCTCTTAAATACAAGTAAAACTAAATGCATGCTCTTCAACCGATCGCTACCTGCACCTGCCCAACATCACTACTCTGGACGGCTCTGACTTAGAATACGTGGACAACTACAAATACTTAGGTGTCTGGTTAGACTGTAAACTCTCCTTCCAGACCCATATCAAACATCTCCAATCCAAAATTAAATCTAGAATTGGCTTCCTATTTCACAACAAAGCATCCTTCACGCTTCATGCTGCCAAACATACCCTTGTAAAACTGACCATCCTACCAATCCTCGACTTTGGCGATGTCATTTACAAAATAGCCTCCAATACCCTACTCAACAAATTGGATGCAGTCTATCACAGTGCAATCCGTTTTGTCACCAAAGCCCCATATACTACCCAACATTGCGACCTGTACGCTCTCGTTGGCTGGCCCTCGCTTCATACTCGTCGCCAAACCCACTGGCTCCATGTCATCTACAAGACCCTGCTAGGTAAAGTCCCCCCTTATCTCAGCTCGCTGGTCACCATAGCATCTCCCACCTGTAGCACACGCTCCAGCAGGTATATCTCTCTAGTCACCCCCAAAACCAATTCTTTCTTTGGCTGCCTCTCCTTCCAGTTCTCTGCTGCCAATGACTGGAACGAACTACAAAAATCTCTGAAACTGAATCTTATCTCCCTCACAAGCTTTAAGCACCAGCTGTCAGAGCAGCTCACAGATTACTGCACCTGTACGTAGCCCACCTATAATTTAGCCCAAACAACTACCTCTTTCCCTACTGTATTTAATTAATGTATTTATTTTGCTCCTTTGCACCCCATTATTTGTATTTCTACTTTGCACATTCTTCCATTGCAAATCTACCATTCCAGTGTTTTACTTGCTATATTGTATTTACTTTGCCACCATGGCCTTTTTTTTGCCTTTACCTCCCTTATCTCACCTCATTTGCTCACATCGTATATAGACTTGTTTATACTGTATTATTGACTGTATGTTTGTTTTACTCCATGTGTAACTCTGTGTCGTTGTATGTGTCGAACTGCTTTGCTTTATCTTGGCCAGGTCGCAATTGTAAATGAGAACTTGTTCTCAACTTGCCTGCCTTGTTAAATAAAGGTGAAATAAATAAAAAACAACAACCCTGCTAATTCACCAGACTAGTATAAAAATAGGGACGGGCTGTTACTAATTGTTCCAAGTCCCCTGACCGGCCTTGCAGCCCGGGACTTAGTTTACGGTTCAGCAATAATCTGTAATTAACACTAACCTCTGAGATCAGACCTCCTGATTGAGAGCAGCACATTTGAGCCATCTGCATTGCCCCCCAACACTAGTCCTGTCTGTCTGTCTGTCTGTAGCGTTGCCAGGCAGCAGTCAGCAGAGACCCACAGCTCAGTCAGAGTTATCTACACACGAATAATAACACATTTTATTTATCACTTGCGCTGAATACAACAGGTGTAGACTTTTCAGTGAAATGGTTACTTACAAGCCCTTAACCAACAAAACAGTTTTAAGTAAAATAAGAGTTAAGAAAATATTTACTAAATAAACTAAAGTAAAAATACAATAAAAGCAAACACAAGAAAATAACAATGATGAGGCTATACAGTGCCTTGCGAAAGTATTCGGCTCCCTTGAACTTTGCGACCTTTTGCCACATTTCAGGCTTCAAACATAAAGATATAAAACTGTATTTTTTTGTGAAGAATCAACAACAAGTGGGACACAATCATGAAGTGGAACGACATTTATTGGATATTTCAAACTTTTTTAACAAATCAAAAACTGAAAAATTGGGCGTGCAAAATTATTCAGGCTCGTGGTCAAGGCAGGCAGAATGGTCAGGCAGGCAGAATGGTCAGGCAGGCGGGTACAAAGTCCAGAAACAGGCAAAGGTCAAAACCGGGAGGACTGGAAGAAAGACAATGCAAAAAGCTGGAGAACGGGAAAAACGCTGGTTGACTTGGAAACGTACAAGACGAACTGGCACAGAGAGACAGGAAGCACGGATAAATACACAGGGGAAAATAAGCAACACCTGGAGGGAGTGGAGACAATAACAAGAACAGGTGAAACAGATCAGGGCGTGACACTACTTAGATAAGACGGTGCTACGGATGGAAACCTTCTATGATGTAATGCGGTGACATTGCCATTGCTTTTAAAAGTCTCATCTTCATTTTATGCCTGAATGACAAAGGATGTGTTGTTATGTTTAACTGAGAGCTGTCAGAATCCAACATTATGGCTCATTCTTCCCAAACTGCCTATCCTTCTACCTGACACTGGAGTAATGTGGAAAGTAAATAATATAAAGAATGCTATTTGCTTTTGATTTTTCATCATTTATCATGCTTTGTGTTGGAGAGAAAGCGATTTATTCCTGACCTTTCTGCTAATATAGAGTGATACACAATTTTAAGGGGCAATCTGAGATTCAAACAACAAAACGTAGTCACCCCAACAATTTATTTTGGTAGGATGGGACTGGAGAAATAAGCAGCACCCAATCCCAGATTGCCCTTTAACCATCATTTTGCTATTGATTTTGAGACCCCTTGAAGTATCCAAAAATATCAAAAATAAATATTTGATGAAAAATTATTTCTGGCAATACTGCTATTTGCCCATACAAACACATTGAATAACAGATTCACTACATGGAACAACAGATAGTCCTTGAAAAAAAGTGACTAAACAGTCTCCGTATATGCAGTGCATGCTGTCACCACCATGCTTCACCGTAGGGATGGTCACTGGTTTTCTCCAGATGTGACACTTGGCCTTCAGGCCAAAGAGTTTAATCTTGGTTTTATCAGACGAGAGAATCTTGTTTCTCATGGTTTGAGAGTCCTTCAGGTGCCTTTTGGCAAACTGTCTGGCCACTGTACCATAAAGGCCTGATTGGTGGAGTGCTGCAGAGATGTTTGTCCTTCTGGAAGATTCTCCCATCTCCGCAGAGGAACACTGGAGCTCCCTGACCAAGGCCCTTTTCCCCCGATTGCTCAGTTTGGCTGGGAGTCCAGCTCTAGGAAGTGTCTAGGTGGTTCCAAACTTCTTCCATTTAAGAATGATGGAGGCCGCTCTGTTCTTGGGGACCTTCAATGCTGCAGACATTTTTTGGTACCCTTCCCCAGATCTGTGCCTCGACACAATCCAGTCTTAGAGATTTTCAGACAATTCCTTCGACCTCATGGCTTGGTTTTTGCTCTGACATTCATTGTCAACTGTTGGACCTTAAATAGACAGGTGTAGAAACATCTCAAGGATCAATGGAAACAGGATGCACCTGAACTCAATTTCGAGTCACGTAGCAAAGGGTCTGAATACCCATGTAAATAAAGTTTTTATAAATGTTTTATAAATTTGCAAAAATGTCTACAAAACAGTTTTCGCTTTGTCATTATGGGGTACTGTGTGTAGATTGATGATGGACACAAAAAAACAATTTCATCAATTTTAGAATGAGGCTGTAATGTAACAAAATGTGGAAAAAACCAAGGGGTCTGAATACTTTCCGAATGCACTGTACTTCCATTCATTTTTTAAACTGGTACCGGGGACCTTCAGACTAGTCTTGTGAGGCCTGTGGGAGTCATATTAAAACAAACGTGTTCGTGAGAGTCTCACCTTACGACAGAGAGGTCATATTAGTTTGTAGGCTAACCTGTTTTGGACGCTGGAGGCGATTTTGTGAGAAGACCAATTTTCGTGATGTCTCATGGTCTGACAAACACCGCTCAAGCTCTGTCACTTTACACCACAGATGCGGAAGTACAACATTAAGACGGTGGATTAAAGTGGTGGATTAAAGTGGTGGATTAAGGCGGTGGATTAAGGCGGTGGATTAAGACGCATCTGATGCAAAACAATATATCTCTATCTTAAACTGACAGATTTTTATGGGGATGTTTTTATTATGCTAATTAGATTTCCGCGGTGGAGAGGACATTGACTATAGAGCAGCTCTACAGGTATGAATTAGTGCAGTAAGTGGCTACAGGGTAATCTTTTGAAGCACCCACATGATGACAGATGATTAATAGCCACAAGGTCGAGGTTAAAGCAGAGCCATATTAATTAACCTAGGCCGGCCACCTATAACATGGTGAAACATGGATGAAATAAATGCAGAACGAGGGATGAAGTCATATTATTGTACAAGCCATCTAGGAAATGTCCTATAACAGAAAACATCAATCAACATTCAGATGGGGAGTGGAGAGGGGAGACCCAGGGAACATGAGGAGTGGAGAGGAGACTTAGAGGGACATGGGGAGTGGAGAGGGGAGACCCAGGGAACATGAGGAGTGGAGAGGAGACTTAGATGGACATGGGGAGACTTGGGGAGTGGAGAGAACCTGTCCAGACTGGTCTGGCTGGCTCCTGCCCTGAGCCAAACTAAAAAGGAAGGTACTCCTGAGTGTAGGTTACCTCCCTCCTTTTGTTGGTGTTTTCTTCCCCTAAGGGAGGAATAGTACCAGGCTGGGTGTGGAGCTGAGAGGCTCTCAGGGTACTGCAGCTTGGAGGCTGCACGCCTCTGACCTGCGCCAAGCAACGTTTTGGGTTTCTGGTGTAGAGAATCTGCAATGGCAACCTATGTGATTTAGCAGTGACTTCCTAATTTCTGATAGGCTCGGTTTCAATTGTGTGTTAATTTTTAATTAATTAATTTATTTCACCTTTATTTAACCAGGTAGGCAAGTTGAGAACAAGTTCTCATTTACAATTGCGACCTGGCCAAGATAAAGCAAAGCAGTTCGACACAAACAACAACACAGAGTTACACATGGAGTAAAACAAACATACAGTCAATAATACAGTAGAAAAACAAGTCTATATACAATGTGAGCAAATGAGGTGAGATAAGGGAGGTGAACGCAAAAAAAGCCATGGTGGCGAAGTAAATACAATATAGCAAGTAAAACACTGGAATGGTAGATTTGCAGTAGAAGAATGCGCAAAGTAGAGAGAACAATAATAGGGTGCAAAGGAGCTAAATAAATAACTGCAGTAGGGGAAGAGGTAGTTGTTTGGGCTAAATTATAGATGCTACAGGTGCTATACTGTAAGTGTTTCCAGTTTCAGAGATTTTTGTAGTTCGTTTTAGTCATTGGCAGCGGAGAACTGGAAGGAGAGGCGGCTAAAGGCATGAATTGGTTTTGGGGGTGAGATGTTTGATGCGAGTCTGGAAGGAGAGTTTACAGTCTAACCAGACACCAAAGTATTTGTAGTTGTCCACATATTCTAAGTCAGAACCGTCCAGAGTAGTGATGCTGGATGGGCAGGCAGGTGCAGGCAGTGATCGGTTGAAGAGCATGCATTTCGTTTTACTTGTATTTAAGAGCAGTTGGAGGCCACGGAAGGAGAGTTGTATGGCATTGAAGCTTGTCTAGAGGGTTGTTAACACAGTGTCCAAAGAAGGGCCAGAAGTATACAGAATGGTGTCGTCTGCGTAGAGGTGTATCAGAGACTCACCAGCAGCAAGAGCGACATCATTGATGTATACAGAGAAGAGAGTCATCCCAGAATTGAACCCTGTGGCACCCCCATAGAGAGGCCCTCCGATTTGACACACTGAACTCTATCAGAAAAGTAGTTGATGAACCAGGCGAGGCAATCATTTGAGAAACCAAGGCTATCGAGTCTGCCGATGAGGATGTGGTGATTGACAGAGTCGAAAGCCTTGGCCAGGTCAATGAATACGGCTGCACAGTATTGTTTCTTATCGATGGTGGTTAAGATATAGTTTAGGACCTTGAGCATGGCTGAGGTGCACCCATGACCAGCTCTGAAACCAGATTGCACAGCGGAGAAGGTGCGGTGGGATTCGAAATGATCGGTCATCTGTTTGTTCACTTGGCTTTCAAAGACCTTAGAAAGGCAGGGTAAGATAGATATATCCAGTTTGGGTCAAGAGTCCCCCCCCTTTGAAGAGGGGGATGACCGCAGCTGCTTTCCAATCTTTGGGAATCTCAGATGACACAAAAGCGAGGTTGAACAGACTAGAATTAGGGGTTGTAACAATTTCGGCAGATCATTTTTAGAAAGAAAGGGTCCAGATTGTCTAGCCCGGCTGATTTGTAAGGTCCAGATTTTGCAGCTCTTTCAGAACATCAGCTGACTGGATTTGGGAGAAGGAGAAATGGGGAAGGCTTGGGCGAGTTGCTGTGGGGGGTGCAGTGCTGTTGACCGGGGTAGGGGTAGCCAGGTGAAAGCATGGCCAGCCTTAGAAAAATGCTTATTGAAATTCTCAATTATAGTGGATTTATCGGTGGTGACAGAGTTTCCTATCCTCAGTGCAGTGGGCAGCTGGGAGAAGGTGTTCTTATTCTCCAAGGACTTTACAGTGTCCCAGAACTTTTTTGAGTTTGTGAGGCAGGAAGCAAATTTCTGCTTGAAAAAGCTAACCTTGGCTTTTCTAACTGCCTGTGTATATTGGTTTCCAGCTTCCCTGAAAAGTTGCATATCACGGGGGCTGTTCGATGCTCATGCAGAACGCCATAGGATGTTTTTGTGTTGGTTAAAGGCAGTCAGGTCTGGAGAGAACCAAGGGCTATATCTGTTCCTGGTTCTAAATTTATTGAATGGGGCATGCTTATTTAAGATGGTGAGGGAGGCATTTGTTTTAAATAACCAGGCATCCTCTACTGACGGGATGAGGTCAATATCCTTCCAGGATACCCGGGCCAGGTCGATTAGAAAGGCCTGCTCGCTGAAGTGTTTCAGGGAGCGTTTGACAATGATGAGTGGAGGTCGTTTGACCGCCGCTGACCCATTACGGATGCAGGCAATGAATTAGTGATCGCTGAGATCTTGGTTGAAAACAGCAGAGGTATATTTAGAGGACAAGTGTGTTAGGATGATATCCATGAGGGTGCCAGTGTTTACAGCTTTGTGGTGGTACCTGATAGGTTCATTGATAATTTGTGTGAGATTGAGGGCATCAAGCTTAGATTGTAGGATGGCTGGGGTGTTATTCATGTTCCAGTTTAGGTCACCTAGCAGCACGAGCTTTGAAGATAGATGGGGGGCAATCAGTTCACATATGGTGTCCAGAGCACAGCTGGGGGCAGAGGGTGGTCTATAGCAGGCGGCAATGGTGAGATACTTGTTTTTAGAGAGGTGGATTTGTACAAGTAGAAGTTCAAATTGTTTGGGTACAGACCTGGATAGTAGGACAGAACTCTGCAGGCTATCTCTGCAGTAGATTGCAACACCGCCCCCTTTGGCCGTTCTATCTTGTAGGAAAATGTTGTAGTTAGGGATGGAGATGTCAGAGTATTTGGTGGTCTTCCTAAGCCAGGATTCAGACACGGCTAGGACATCCGGGTTGGCAGAGTGTGCTAAAGCAGTGAATAAAACAAACTTAGTGTCACGCCCTGACCATAGTTTACTTTGTATTTTCTATGTTTTGATTGGTCAGGGTGTGATCTGAGTGGGTATTCTATGTTTCATGTCTTGTTTGTCTATTTCTATGTTCAGCCTGATATGGTTCTCAGTCAGAGGCAGGTGTTCGTCATTGTCTCTGATTGGGAACCATATTTAGGTAGCCTGGGTTTCACTGTGTGTTTGTGGGTGATTGTTCCTGTCCTATGTGTCCCTGTGTTCACACTATATAGGCTGTTAGGGTTTCGTTACGTTTTGTTTTGTAGTATTGTATTGGAGATTCGTGTTTCGTATTATTAATAAACATGGATCGTAAACCACACGCTGCATTTTGGTCCGACTCTACTTCACAAGAAGAGAATCGTTACAGAATCACCCACCACCAACGGACCAAGCAGCGTGTCAACAGGCAGGAGCAGCGCGAGGAGAAGCGCAATAAGGATTTCTGGACATGGGAGGAAATACTCGACGGGAGAGGACCCTGGGCTAAACCAGGGGAGTGTAGCCGCACTAAGGTGCAGCGGGAGAAGAAACAACAGGAACAGCCCAAGGAGGAGTACAGTATGGAGTATACTACTTGGGAGGAGATCGACAGGTGGGCGGCCGACCCAGGGAGAGTGCCGGAGCCCGCCTGGGATTCGCTGGAGCAGTGCGAGGAGGGTTACCGTAGAATGGAGGCGGTGAAAGCAGAGAGGCGCTGGTATGAGAAGGCAGCACGGCGACGCGGATGGAAGCCTGAGAGGCAGCCCCAAAAATTTCTTGGGGGGGGGCTAACAGGGAGTATGGCTATGCCAGGTAGGAGACCTGAGCAGACTCCCTGTGCTTACCGGGGGGCTAGAGAGACCGGACAGGCACTGTGTTATGCAGTGGTGCGCACGGTGTCTCCAGTGCGGGTGCATAGCCCGGTGCGGTATATTCCAGCTCCGCGTGTCTGCCGGGCTAGATTGAGCGTCGAGCCTAATGCCATGAAGCCGGCTCTACGCAGCTGGTCCCCAGTGCGTCTCCTTGGGCCGGCTTACATGGCACCAGCCTTGCGCTCGGTGTCTCCGGTTCGCCTGCATAGCCCAGTGCGGGCTATTCCACCTCGCCGCACTGGCAGGGCGACCGTGAGCATTCAACCAGGTAAGGTTGGGCAGGCTCGGTGCTCAAGAGCTCCAGTGCGCCTGCACGGTCCGGTTTTTCCAGTACCACCTCCACACCCCAGCCCTCCGGTAGCAGCTCCCCGCACCAGGCTTCCTGTGCGTGTCCTTGGCCCAGTACCACCAGTGCCAGTACCACGCATCAGGCCTACAGTGCGCCTCGCCTGTCCAGCGCTGTCGGAGCCCTCCTCCTCTCCAGCGCTGTCGGAGTCTCCCGCCTGTTTAGCGCTGTCAGAGCTTTCCGCCTCTACAGCGCTGCCGGAGTCTTCCGCCTGTTCAGAGCTGCCAGTTAGCATAGAGCTGCCAGTTAGCTTAGAGCTGCCAGTTAGCAAGGAGCTGCCAGTCTGCAAGGAGCTGCCAGTCTGCATGGAGCTGCCAGTCTGCATAGAGCTGCCAGTCTGCATGGAGCTGCCAGTCTGCAAGGAGCCGCCAGAGCTGCCTGTCTGCAGGATGCCGCCAAAGCTGCCAGTCTGCAAGGAGCCGCCAGAGCTGCCAGTCTGCAAGGAGCCGCCAGAGCTGCCAGTTAGCATGGAGCAGCCAGGGCCGCCAGTCAGCATGGAGCAGCCAGGGCCGCCAGTCAGCATGGAGCAGCCAGGGCCGCCAGTCAGCATGGAGCAGCCAGGGCCGCCAGTCAGCATGGAGCAGCCAGTCAGCATGGAGCAGCCAGTCAGCATGGAGCAGCCAGAGCAGCCAGTCAGCATGGAGCAGCCAGTCAGCATGGAGCAGCCAGAGCTGCCAGTCAGCATGGAGCAGCCAGTCAGCATGGAGCAGCCAGAGCTGCCAGTCAGCATGGAGCAGCCAGTCAGCATGGAGCAGACAGAGCTGTCAGTCGACCAGACTCTTCCAGATCTGCCAGTCGTCCAGACTCTTCCAGATCTGCCAGTCGTCCAGACTCTTCCAGATCTGCCAGTCGTCCAGACTCTTCCAGATCTGCCAGTCGTCCAGACTCTTCCAGATCTGCCAGTCGACCAGACTCTTCCAGATCTGCCAGTCGACCAGACTCTTCCAGATCTGCCAGTCGACCAGACTCTTCCAGATCTGCCAGTCGTCCAGACTCTTCCAGATCTGCCAGTCGACCAGATTCTCCCAGATCCGCCAGTCGACCAGATTCTCCCAGATCCGCCAGTCGACCAGATTCTCCCAGATCCGCCAGTCGACCAGATTCTCCCAGATCCGCCAGTCGACCAGATTCTCCCAGATCCGCCAGTCGACCAGATTCTCCCAGATCCGCCAGTCGACCAGATTCTCCCAGATCCGCCAGTCGACCAGATTCTCCCAGATCTGCTAGTCGACCAGGATCTGCTGAAACCGCCAGCCAGCCAGGTTCTGGTAGTTTCTACTACCTGCCTGAGCTTCCTCTCAGTGCTGAGCTACCCATCTGTCCCGAGTTACCTCTGTCCCGAGCTGTCCCTCTGTCCCATGTTATCATTGTGGTGGGTAACCTATTTAGGGACGTTTAGGAGGGGGATTAAAACTGTCATGGAGTGGGGTCCACGTCCAGCGCCAGAGCCGCCACCGCGGACAGATGCCCACCCAGACCCTCCCCTATAGGTTCAGGTTTTGCGGCCGGAGTCCGCACCTTGGGGGGGGGGGGTACTGTCACGCCCTGACCATAGTTTACTTTGTATTTTCTATGTTTTGATTGGTCAGGGTGTGATCTGAGTGGGTATTCTATGTTTCATGTCTTGTTTGTCTATTTCTATGTTCAGCCTGATATGGTTCTCAGTCAGAGGCAGGTGTTCGTCATTGTCTCTGATTGGGAACCATATTTAGGTAGCCTGGGTTTCACTGTGTGTTTGTGGGTGATTGTTCCTGTCCTATGTGTCCCTGTGTTCACACTATATAGGCTGTTAGGGTTTCGTTACGTTTTGTTTTGTAGTATTGTATTGGAGATTCGTGTTTCGTATTATTAATAAACATGGATCGTAAACCACACGCTGCATTTTGGTCCGACTCTACTTCACAAGAAGAGAATCGTTACACTTAGGGAGGAGGCTTCTAATGCATGAATGAAACCAAGGCTATTACGGTTACATAAGCCATCAAAAGAGAGCGCCTTGGGAATAGGAGTGGAGTAAAGCACTGCAGGGCCTGGATTCACCTCTACATCACCAGAGGAACAGAGGAGGAGTAGGAAAAGGGTACGGCTAAAAGCTATGAGAACTGGTCGTCTAGGACGTCCGGAACAGAGAGTAAAAGGAGGTTTCTGGGGGTGATAAAATAGCTTCAAGGTATAATGTACAGACAAAGGAATGGTAGGATGTGAATACAGTGGAGGTAAACCTAGGCATTGAGTGATTATGAGAGAGATATTGTCTCTAGAAACATCATTGAAACCAGGTGATGTCATCGCATGTGTGGATGGTGGAACTGAAAGTTTGGATAAGGTATAATGAGCAGGGCTAGAGGCTCTACTGTGAAATAAGCCAATAAACACTAACCAGAACAGCAATGGACAAGACACCATGCCACATGCATTTAATCATCAGGTTCTCAGAATCTGATGAAGAATTTGGCTAGAGGTAGGGGCTCCGAAATTATTGACCAGGATATTTATATAATTTTATATCAATAGAAATGCTAAGAGAAATACATTTTGTTTAAATAAGTAATACTTTTTTTTCTCAATAAGGTAGGGGTCAAAATGATTGACAACCCTGAAGATTCTTATAAATAAAGTAGTTAAAAGTTTTGTATTTGGTCCCATATTCCTAGCATGCAATGACTACACCAAGTTTGTGACTCTACAAAGTTGTTGGATGCATTTGCAGTTTGTTTCGGTTATGTTTCAGATAATTTTGTGCTTTTCATCCATATTTTACGAGTAAAAGACAAATGGCTCTGATATCATATCCACTAACGATGGGAAAAATCACAAAGAGAAGGAATAGAAAAATAAAGAGCGAGAGAAAGAGCAAGAGAGCTGTCCTCCATTAGTGGCAGCGGAGAGATAAAAAGAGTGAAGAAAATCTGCTTCCTCTCAGAGTGGGAACCAGGGGCGGCTGGGCCAGTAACCAGAAAGTTGCTGGTTTGAATCCCCGAGCTGACTAGGTAAAAAATGTGCCCTTGAGCAAGGCACTTAACCCTCATCGCTCCTGTAAGTCTCTCTGGATAAGAGTGTCTGCTAACTGAGATAAATGTAAACCGAACAGAGCTTAAAGATAAACTCCACCATCATTTTGGGGTATTTGTTTCATTAGTCCATTGTTGACAAATTATGCAAAATGTATCATCCGGGGATGATTTCTGTATTTTGAAAGTTACATATCTTGAAAACTTGCTACTATGTCAACAATGGACTAATAAAACAAATACCAAAATATAGTTTTTGAGCGGAGTTTTCCTTTAATGTGATTTGTCTCTAGTGGTTGCACCATGGGCCCAAAGCCAAGCACCTGGGAACCTCCTGGTGCTCAGCCACTCTCAGCCACTCTCTGCCCCTGCCTCCATCCTGATTGAGCCCTGTATAATACTCCCATTTTTCCTTTCCTTTATCTCAATCTCCTTCTCACTAAATTCTTCCCCGCCTCATCTGGAGCAGGTGCTTTCCATTACGCCAGGCTCGGAGACGCCTTTGTAGTGGAAGACCCAGATTGGGAGTTGGCGGATCAGCGATAAGCCCAACTCTGGCACTCCTGCATGGGAAGCCTCCCAGTGATCCGTATTACCGGCATGGCGCGGCTCTGGCTCACCTCGTTGGGGAAACACTAGCCCTGTTCCTGCTGCAGCGCATTAGGCACCCGCTGCTCACAGTCAGGGAGACAGCTATGGATGAGGCGATATCAGATCCATGGTGGACCGATGGTGGTACTTGAAATCCAAACGGGAGTGACACAGTGGCACAAGGCCCCAGATGTTTGTATTCATAGCTGGAGATAGGGAGATAACATCTGACCAATTGCAGTGGGGGTAGTATAGTATAACTGTACCAGAGGCCGATAAAGCTTCGGAATGATTATGGAGGATCATGTGATGCTCTGTAAATGGTCAGTGCTAGGCTAGCCATGCAGAGAGTTGGGATTTAGGGGGACTTGGTCAGGAGACTGAAAGCTCCTTGTTGTCTTCAGGCTGGAGGTGTTGTAGCTCTAGCGGCATAATAGAGGGGCAGACAGAGACAAAGCCCTGGCACAATACAGCCAGTGGAGCTGAAACAGACCCAGCCGCCCAGGGTATTACAGACATTTAGAGCCGCTAGGGAAAGTATTTGAACCTTACCGCAGTTTGATTAGCAGCGCTTTATATCCAGCGTGATTTATCACCGTTTTGATTGCCCTTTCTGTTGTTGGGGCTGGCTGTGTTTTCACTGGGTGTGAGGAATGTGTGGCTGGAATGTGTTGACGTTACTGTAAAGCGCAACAGGCATCTCGTAGTGAGCACCTCCATCTCCTGGTCAACACCTCAATCTCCTATTCAATACCTCCATCTCCTAGTCAGCACCTCCATCTCCTAGTCAGCACCTCCATCTCCTAGTCTGCACCCCCATCTCCTAGTCAACACCTTAATTTCCTAGTCAGTACCTCATCTCCTAGTCAGCACCCCATCTCCTAGTGAGCACCCCATCTCCTAGTCAACAACTTAATCTCCTAGTCAACACCTCCACCTCCTAGTCAGCACCCCATCTCCTAGTCAGCACCCCATCTTATAGTCAGCACCCCATCTCCTAGTCAACACCTTCATCTCCTAGTCAGCACCTCCATCTCCTACTCAATACCTCTATCTCCTAGTCAACACCTTCATCTCCTAGTCAGCACCTCCATCTCCTAGTCAGCACCTCCATCTCCTAGTCAGCACCTCCATCTCCTAGTCAGCAAACCATCTCCTAGTCAGCACCTCCATTTCCTAGTCAACACCTCCATCTCCTAGTCAACACCCCCATCTCCTAGTCAACACCTCCATCTCCTAATCAACACCTTCATCTCCTAGCCAACACCATCTCCTAGTCAGCACCTCCATCTCCTAGTCAACACCATCTCCTAGTCAGCACCTCCATCTCCTAGTCAGCACCTCCATCTCCTAGTCAGCACCTCCATCTCCTAGTCAGCACCTCCATCTCCTAGTCAGCACCTTCATCTCCTAGTCAACACCTCCATCTCATAGTCAGCAGCTCCATCTCCTAGTCAACACCTCCATCTCATAGTCAACACCTTCCTTTCCTAGTCAACACCTCCATCTCCTAGTCAGCACCTTCATCTCCTAGTCAACACCTCCATCTCCTAGTCAGCAGCTCCATCTCCTAGTCAGCACCGCAACTCATAGTCAACACCTCCATCTCCTAGTCAGCACCTCCATCTCCTAGTCAACACCATCTCCTAGTCAACACCTCCATCTCCTAGTCAACACCTCCATCTCCTAGTCAGCACCTCCATCTCCTAGTCAGCACCTCCATCTCCTAGTCAACACCATCTCCTAGTCAACACCTCCATCTCCTAGTCAATACCTCCATCTCCTAGTCAGCACCTCCATTTCCTAGTCAGCACCTCCATCTCCTAGTCAACACCTCCATCTCCTAGTCAGCATCGCAACTCCTAGTCAACACCTCCATCTCCTAGTCAGCAGCTCCATCTCCTTGTCAGCACCACAACTCCTAGTCAACACCTTCCTTTCCTAGTCAACACCTCCATCTCCTAGTCAGAACCTTCATCTCCTAGTCAATACCTTCATCTCCTAGTCAACACCTCCATCTCCTAGTCAGCAGCTCCATCTCCTAGTCAGCACCGCAACTCCTAGTCAACACCTCCATCTCCTAGTCAACACCTCCATCTCATAGTCAGCAGCTCCATCTCCTAGTCAACACCTCCATCTCATAGTCAACACCTTCCTTTCCTAGTCAACACCTCCATCTCCTAGTCAGCACCTTCATCTCCTAGTCAATACCTTCATCTCCTAGTCAACACCTCCATCTCCTAGTCAGCACCTCCATCTCCTAGTCAGCACCTTCATCTCCTAGTCAACACCTCCATCTCCTAGTCAACACCTCCATCTCATAGTCAGCAGCTCCATCTCCTAGTCAACACCTCCATCTCATAGTCAACACCTTCCTTTCCTAGTCAACACCTCCATCTCCTAGTCAGCACCTTCATCTCCTAGTCAACACCTCCATCTCCTAGTCAGCAGCTCCATCTCCTAGTCAGCACCGCAACTCATAGTCAACACCTCCATCTCCTAGTCAGCACCTCCATCTCCTAGTCAACACCATCTCCTAGTCAACACCTCCATCTCCTAGTCAACACCTCCATCTCCTAGTCAGCACCTCCATCTCCTAGTCAGCACCTCCATCTCCTAGTCAACACCATCTCCTAGTCAACACCTCCATCTCCTAGTCAATACCTCCATCTCCTAGTCAGCACCTCCATTTCCAAGTCAGCACCTCCATCTCCTAGTCAACACCTCCATCTCCTAGTCAGCATCGCAACTCCTAGTCAACACCTCCATCTCCTAGTCAGCAGCTCCATCTCCTTGTCAGCACCACAACTCCTAGTCAACACCTTCCTTTCCTAGTCAACACCTCCATCTCCTAGTCAGCACCTTCATCTCCTAGTCAATACCTTCATCTCCTAGTCAACACCTCCATCTCCTAGTCAGCAGCTCCATCTCCTAGTCAGCACCGCAACTCCTAGTCAACACCTCCATCTCCTAGTCAGCACCTCCATCTCCTAGTCAACATCATCTCCTAGTCAACACCTCCATCTCCTAGTCAATACCTCCATCTCCTAGTTACCACCTCCATCTCCTAGTCAGCACCTCCATCTCCTAGTCAAAACCTCCATCTCCTAGTCAGCACCCCATCTCCTAGTCAACACCTCCATCTCCTAGTCAACACCTTCATCTCCTAGTCAATACTTCCATCTCCAGTCAATACCTTCATCTCCTAGTCAAGACCTCCATCTCCTAGTCAGCACCTCCATCTCCTAGTCAGCACCCCCATCTCCTAGTCAATACCTCCATCTCCTAGTCAACACCTCCATCTCCTAGTCAGCACCTTCATCTCCTAGTCAACACCTCCATCTCCTAGTCAGCAGCTCCATCTCCTAGTCAGCACCGCAACTCCTAGTCAACACCTCCATCTCCTAGTCAGCACCTCCATCTCCTAGTCAACACACTCTCCTAGTCAACACCTCCATCTCCTAGTCAACACCTTCATCTCCTAGTCAATACCTCCATCTCCTAGTCAATACTTCCATCTCCTAATCAATACCTTCATCTCCTAGTCAATACCTACATCTCCTAGTCAAGACCCCCATCTCCTAGTCAATACCTCCATCTCCTAGTCGACACCTCCATCTCCTAGTCAACACTTTCATCTCCTAGTCAATACCTCCATCTCCTAGTCAATACCTACATCTCCTAGTCAAGACCCCCATCTCCTAGTCAATACCTCCATCTCCTAGTCGACACCTCCATCTCCTAGTCAACACCTTCATATCCTAGTCAACAGCTCCATCTCCTAGTCAACACCCCCATCTCCTAGTCAGCACCTCCATCTCCTAGTCAGCACCTCCATCTCCTAGTCAGCACCTCCATCTCAGCCAGAGAATACAAAGAATGAGATGGCAAAGAATGTAGCCATCAGGGGCTGCCAGACGCCTTGCAGCAGAAACCCTTATAGACCTATCATAGACGCCCAACACCACCACCTCTGTTTAGGCCACACTACAGAGGGAGGAAGTTGACATTCCTTACAGATGTAGGATCTTCATTTGATCACCCTGTTGCAGGAGTACTTTCCTGCAGTATAGGACATTTAAAATGTGTATTTGAGGTTTAAAAAGGCTTTTGAAGTTTTGAAATTCCCTTAAAATGTGTCAACCCCTACAAAAATGTCCATCAATAATTCACATTTTCTGTGGCTGGAGGATTATTTTCCTGCTGTGGCAAACTGACTCAAGTGAAGATCCTACATCTGTAGTAGCAGTGTGTTATGCAGTAAGCATGTGGTTTCCCCTTAATCTTGAACAATGATTTTCCCATGTATCAAACCCAGACAGATGCAGTGAACCCACTTGTTGCACGCTCTAACTGTCTAAGGTTTGACATAATGTTTATATAGACCTGCTATAAACAGACAGATGTTTTGCAGAAGCCGGTCAGCCGGGATTCAAATGTATTCTCAAACATCTTTCGAGGATACATAAGATCACAATGAAAATAATGGCTTCCATCCTATTGCACATCATTTAACATCAGCATCCAATCATCTAAAGGTCTTGATTTCTCCTCCTTTCCTCCCCCTCCCTCCCACCAATCAGGATAATTCCCCCTGACCTCAGGGTTAGAGGAGGAACAGGAAAAGACTCAGGTGCGACACGGAGGCCAGATGACCCCTAGGAGTAAATACACACACACATGCACGAGGACCAGGTGGTTTCTTACTCCTCATCCAACCCTACTGCTCCTGCATGGGAAGAGAGATGACATTCCTATTCCTCAGCAGGTTATTTATCATGCCGCCACCTCCAACTGCGGCCGTTATAAATCAGGGAACATGGTCTTCGGAGTATCTCCATTCAGGTTCCTTTAATCTCACCCCTCTTTTATCCAATTAAACTGTCCCGCACCATGACAATGAGGAGTCCCAGTCCCAGCGCTTGGCTCTTGCTGCTTCAACTAACCACACCTGCTTTAACTTACTAGGAGTAACCTGGCCGGCCACCATAGCAGACCAGTCACCAGAGTGGTTCTCTTTAAGGAGCCAGAGATGGGAAACGAGCGCAGTGCCAAGTATCCTAGTTCAGAGTGTGACCATTACTTTTTATAGGGGGCCTTTTCCATTATACTGTGTCCAGATTGCACCAATGTTTGTCTTGAGGTCCGGGTACGTCTTGTTGTTTTCTACAAATGAGCCTGTAAACTGAAGCACATAAAGCAGGTCGTCAGTGTCTGTTTTTTCTTCTGGTGCCAAGGCTGGATGTCTGACACCAGAAAATATCAATGGAGCGCTCTGAATCAAAGTGGAGCAATGGCATTGATGAAATAGGCACATGTGAGCTATACCATGTGTTTCTGTGTGTGTGAGATAGATGGCGAATAAGCACAATTGTCTAAAAGGGGCAGTAAACGTTTCAATAATGAGCATGCTTTTGACAGAAAAGGAAACCTATTTTGCATGTGGTTTATTAGATTTAGATTAACTTCCCTTAAAAGGGGGGATTTGAGGAGATTCATTATATGTTTCAAAGCAATATTAGCAAAAATGTGCCTTGAGTAAGACAAGAAGAAACATCCATTTCAACTTTACAAAGCGCAGACTATTAATTTTCAGCATGAAACCCATGTAATTTTCTGGTTTCTCAAGCACAATGCAAACTAAATTACAGGTTGTAGTACAATAAATGATAGCCATTGGTAACAGGGGGATTATTCTTTTTGGGAAGGAGTCAAATGTAATTTGTTTAAGACTTGAGAAGAAATTAAGCAATATTTCTATGTTGGGTTATTGAAAAACTACACAGGAGAAAGGCCGACAGCTTTAACAGTACGCAGGCATTTGTAAAATTGTTTACTTTCCCTCGTCCGCTCTATATTAATAAGGAAATTACAAACGGCTTGTAAAGATAGAGGTGGAAGGTGAAAAGCAGTGAGTGGGAGAAAGATACAGGATCAGCAGGATAAGGCCAGTGATTAATACAGGATCACCAAGATAAGGCCAGTGATTAATACAGGATCACAAAGATAAGGCCAGTGATTAATACAGGATCACCAGGATAAGGCCAGTGATTAATACAGGGTCACCAGGATAAGGCCAGTGATTAATACAGGATCACCAAGTTAGGCCAGCGATTAATACATGATAACCAGGATAATATCAGCGATTAATAAAGGATCAGCAGGATAAGGCCAGTGATTAATACAGGATAAGCATGATAATATCAGTGATTAATACAGGATCAGCAGGATTAGGCCAATGATTAATACAGGATCAGCAGGATAAGGCCAGTGATTAATACAGGATCAGCAGGATAATATCAGTGATTAATACAGGATCACCAGGATAAGGCCAGTGATTAATACAGGATCATCAAGATAAGGCCAGTGATTAATACAGGATCACCAGGATAAGGCCAGTGATTAATACAGGATCACCAGGATAAGGCCAGTGATTAATACAGGGTCACCAGGATAAGGCCAGTGATTAATACAGGATCACCAAGATAAGGCCAGTGATTAATACAGGACCACCAGGATAAGGCCAGTGATTAATACAGGATCACCAGGATAAGGCCAGTGATTAATACAGGATCACCAGGATAAGGCCAGTGATTAATACAGGATCACCAGGAGAAGGCCAGTGATTAATACCTGATCACCAGGATAAGGCCAGTGATTAATACAGGATCACCAGGAGAAGGCCAGTGATTAATACAGTATCACCAGGATAAGGCCAGTGATTAATACAGGATCACCAAGATAAGGCCAGTGATTAATACAGGATCAGCAAGATAAGACCAGTGATTAATACAGGATCAGCAGGATAAGGCCAGTGATTAATACAGGATCAGCAGGATAAGGCCAGTGATTAATACAGGATCAGCAGGATAAGGCCAGTGATTAATACAGGATCAGCAGGATAATATCAGCAATTAGTACAGGATCAGCAGGATTATATCAGTGATTAATACAGGATCAGCAGGATAAGGCCAGTGATTAGTCACACTTTGACTAACTGTTGGGAATTCCATCCAAAGTCTTTTAATTGTGAGCCGCAATTTTCCCAACGCTTACCTCCCTCCTCTCTCCTTGTGAGGAGGTCTTGCTGGAATCTATCTGGCCTTATCATGTGTATTGGAATGGGTTAATAAGGAACTCTACCAGTCTGGACAGAAAGAGTGCTCTCTAATGGGCGCAGGGAGTCGCAGAGTGGGCTACAGTCCCCAAATTCACCTCAGCACCCTCCTCGCAGATCAAATGGGATCAAAGAAAACAAAGGAGGAAACATGACCCTGGCAGATGGAGGTTTTTGATTTCAACTCACCTAAGAAGTTAAATTACTCCCAAGTCCATCAGATTGAGAATGAGCCCCTTGCAGCCCCTTTCCCCCAGTGGCATCTTCTGGTGCTGGATACAGATAAGGGTATTCTCCTGCCTTAATTGTTTGGGGATCCACACCAAAGGGAGGGCACAGGATAACATCTTGTCTTGGGATATTTGTTGAGAGTCTTTCAGTTATTTTTTCTTTTTTCTTTATTTAACTAGACAAGTCAGTTAAGAACACGTTTTCAATGACGGCCTAGGATCAGTGGGTTAACTGCCTTGTTCAGGGGCAGAATGACAGATTTTTACCTTGTCAGCTCAGGGAATCAATCTTGCAATCTTTCAGTTATTAGTCCAACACTCTAATCATCTTTGTGGTCAAGTCAGATTGTGAATTGTGCTGACATCAATCTCACATCTATTACAACTTAAAATTTCCCTTTCACTAAATTACGCTCTACCGTACCATTCTATCTCTTCTACTGGTTTATAGGCTAACAGGCTGACTACACCGCTCGCGTTGCGTGCGCGAGCATTGCAAAATACATTTCGAAATCTATATTATTCAATTATTGCACCCACACTGCTCGCGCGCACCAATGACCGTCTGCATTGCCAAGGGCTAAAATAGAAGTATGTTCTATTTGTGATGCAGATCGCGCCGCAAGTCCTGCCTCTCCCATCTCCTCATTGGTTTATAGAAGCAGGTACCCACGTGCCATCTCCTCATTGGTTATACCCACGTGGGTGACTGAAAGACGAATGAGGTCATTGGCGGTAATGCACCTAATTTATGAAAGTTGCCAATCGCAATATAAAGTCAAGAGAAGAAAAGGCCTAGAAGGAGGAGAGATGACTAGAAACGATTCGGTTGACCGTTTTATGTGTGGATTAATTGTCCAAGTAGAGGACCTTGTGCATTTTACGTTAATTAACTCAATCTTTATAAGATTGCATACCGGATGTTTCACAAGGAGCAAACATTTGGTCTGTTCAGCATCAGTAATTAAAATCAGAAGGAGCACAAAAAGAAAACATCAATGATAGTTGAGATCCAACACTGACCACTAGGCGATATCATTCCCTAAATATTATTCCCTATACGGAAATGGTCCATTAAGACAACGGTTAACGGTTAACAGAAGAACCTGCAAGAAGTGGGGAGAAATGGAATGTGTAAAGCATGTCCTGAGAGGGCATTGGAACACAGTCAGAGAGAATAACCCCCTCATGAGAAACACAGAACTTTAGATTGTAAAAAATAAAGACAAAGAAATACTGCAGCAGCATACCTGGGAAATCCATGGCCCTGGTGATCCTAGTCTCCTAGTCTAGCCTCCTAGTCTCCTAGTCTCCTAGTCCCCCCTAGCCAATGGCTGCCAGGTATGATTCTGTTAAGCACAGACATGGGTGTGAGATCATAATCAGCCAGACACCTGCAAAGGGGTCCCAGGAGCCTCTCCACATGTGGGCCACATTAACGGGATCTCATTGTTAGCTCCCATGTGAGATGCTAGCTGAGGCTACACTGCTCCATCCTCTGGAGCACCAACACCTGAACCGGAAAACTGTTTTGGGGAGTTTATTTTTGAGGATAGAATCTAAAATTGTGCACATAAGAAGAAGCTGTGGAAATAAATTTAGATCCAATTGGTTACCTTTTTAAATTAAGGCAGCACCTTGGGACATGGACGGAGTAGTGCATCCTATAATTTTGTTGTCATACCACTCTCCTCCTCACTCAAATGTAGTTCCCAGGAGAGACATTCTCTTTTCCTCAAAAAATACCAAACTGTTCTTTACATTTTACAGCATAATGCTGTTCATGCTGGGCATTCAATATAACAAAGCACATTGAACAGGGAAAAAATACTCTCTAAAAATGCATTTCTTTTTTTAAGATGCTCAGTAGAGCTGTTTTTAGGACTATTTTCCTGAAGTCTCCATGAGCTCCAACACTCCTGGACCAGTCAAGATGCAATTACTACCACTCAGAATTCTTTGTGGCCGTGGAATGGTTTGAGTTACAGAAGCAGCGGGGTGAAAAAACGAATTCATAGTGGCTCTTTGCTGTCTTAAACAACAATGATGACCACAGCTCTCGTGTTATACAGTATACAGACCAGAGACATAAGGACCTAGGGTTACGGTTATATAGTATACAGACCAGAGACAAAAGGATCTAGGGTTAGGGTTATAAAGTATACAGACCAGAGACATAAGGATCTAGGGTTAGGGTTATACAGTATACAGACCAGAGACATAAGGATCTAGGGTTAGGGTTACACAGTATACAGACCAGAGACATAAGGATCTAGGGTTAGGGTTATACAGTATACAGACCAGAGACATAAGGATCTAGGGTTAGGGTTATATAGTATACAGACCAGAGACATAAGGACCTAGGGTTAGGGTTATATAGTATACAGACCAGAGACATAAGGACCTAGGGTTAGGGTTATACAGTATACAGACCAGAGACATAAGGACCTAGGGTTAGGGTTATACAGTATACAGACCAGAGACATAAGGACCAAGGGTTAGGGTTAGGGTTACACAGTATACAGAGCAGAGACATAAGGACCTAGGGTTAGGGTTACACAGTATACAGACCAGAGACATAAGGACCTAGGGTTAGGGTTATATAGTATACAGACCAGAGACATAAGGATCTAGGGTTAGGGTTATACAGTATACAAAGGAGAGACATGAGGACCTAGGGTTAGGGTTACACAGTGTACAGAGCAGAGACATAAGGACCTAGGGTTAGGGTTACACAGTATACAGACCAGAGACATAAGGACCTAGGGTTAGGGTTATACAGTATACAGAGCAGAGACATAAGGACCTAGGGTTAGGATTATACAGTATATAGAGCAGAGACATAAGGACCTAGGGTTAGGGTTAGGGTTATACAGTATACAGAGCATAGATATAAGGACCTAGGGTTAGGGTTACACAGTGTACAGAGCAGAGACATAAGGACCTAGGGTTAGGATTATACAGTATATAGAGCAGAGACATAAGGACCTAGGGTTTATGCTGTTATTTGACCCTCTCCCTTATAGTGACCGGAGAGGTATCGATATGAGTCCATTGGGTTACAGAGGTGAATCATGTTTGATTCTGTTTTCCCGTCACCAGCCAGATAAAATAATTGAGTGCTGGTCTAGTGTTAAAAAACGATGGCCATCCTCAGGACCTCTGAACCCCGGAGGATGAAGAAAGTCGACCAGTGCAAACAGGAGACGGAGAGCCTGGGAGATTCCTCAGGAAGAGTTATGTTCCAGGAGACTTTCTCAGAACTTTGTTACTGAGACATTAATGCGTCAATCATCAAGTCAGATGTCATCATGAAATGTTTGCTCAGAACACCTCATAGCTCTTGTATGGTCTTCTTAACCTTCATTAGACAAGGCTGAGGGACTGAGTAAAAACACCCACATCGTAGATTCTAGAGTTTACAGTTGAAAGAGAGGAAGGACATAGTGTCTCAGGTAGTTTGCCACTTCTAGGAAAGCAGATAATATCTGGAGCCTGTCAAGGATGGTCAGAGAGGAAAAGAGAGGGAGGGAGAAGGTGGAGGGGGGAAGTAGGGGGAGACCTTCTGGCAGAATTACTTTCATTCACAAATAAGACTGAAATAACTAAAGACTAACAAGGGAAAACACAAACTAATAGTACAGGTAGATTGCAATAAAAACGAGACTACAGAGATACAAAATAAGTTAGAGGAAAACAAAAAGAAATGGAGGAACTTATTCAAAAACGATCTAATTTAATCTATTACAAAAATAAAGCAAACTTGATGGAATATCTTCCTGAATCTCCAACACAGGAACGCTACCAAAAAGAGTTTGCTGAAACTCGTTACTAAGGACGAAGTCATCTATGATTCTCCAAATTATATTTTAAAAGATGAAGCTAAATATTTGAAGCAGATGTTCTCTTTTCCGTCTCATCCTCTCCCTCTGAATGACTATTACTGTAAGGATTTCTTTACAAATATTGAACATGAACAAATGTACAAAAAGATCTGTGCGAAGGCCAAATTACAGCGGAATAACTTTTGAAGCTATTAAATCCTTTCAGTCTGGAAAAACCCCAGGGCTTCATTGCATACCGGTGTAGGAATATCATGCCTTCTTTGATATACTCAAAGTTCCACTGTTATCTTGTTTAACTACTCCTATAGAAATGGTAGTCTGTCAGGTACTCAGCAGGAAGGTCTGATTTCAATATTATTAAAACAAGACCCAGATGACAAATATAAAGATCCAGTCTATCTAGAAATCTGGAGGCCTCTTACAGTTCAATGTTGTGATGAAAAAATACTAGTGAAATGCATAGCACTGAGAATTAAGTGAAGTAACTCTACTTCACTGTCAGAACATTTTATGGGTAAACTGCTGAGTAATGTTGAAGTTGTATTTTTTAAGAATGAAATATGTAATATTGTACACTTATTATAATTAGGTTTTAGTCCAGAGAGTCTAGAAAAGGTATTTAGATCTTCAATGAGACATTGTAGGATCTAGTTTGCTGACTTATATAAAACTTGAGTCATCGGCATACAAGGACACCTTTGTTTGTAAGACTTGGATTTCTAATCCTTTAATATTGTTATTTGATCTGATTTTAATAGCTAGCATTCCGATGGGCATAACGAATAGATATGGTGAGAGCGGACACCCTTGTATAACTCCTCTTAACAATTCAAAACTCTCTGAGAAGTAGCCGCTATTTACTATTTCACACCTTGGGTTGCTATACATACTTTTAGTATCTCTCTTTTTTAAACAAGCATTGCAGAGCTGGCTACAATTTCAATTTCATCCCCCTGAAAAGATAGAACAAGTATTACAACAAATATTATGGCTGAACTCAAATGTGCTGGTTGATAAAATGCCTGTATTTATGGAATAGATGTTTGAAAATGGTATTTTGTTTTAAATTATATTGTAAATTGGAATGGTCGAGTTATGTATTTCATGGAGTTATCAGAATTGTTTTGGTATTGCCTTCAGTTAGCCTGTTTCTGGTCTCAGGTTCAGGAATGGCTGAAAATGCATAACATTGATCTAAAATTGACCCTAGAAATAGTATTGTTGGGAGATCAGGAGAGACCGGGTCAGTCAATAACTAATATACTAATACTATTAGTAAAAGTATTTATCTTCAACTCGCAATCTGGGGAATTCTATTCGATTAGATAGATTCAAAATGTATGTTGAACATCACAGCATAGTTGAAAGATATATGGTGTGTAGAAATACAAAGAGGGTGGCCAGCAGAGACTGGTGGGATGGGCTGAGGGAAGCTGAGGGTTGGGATGTGGAATTGGAGACAAGTGGGAGTTGTTGGGCAGGTTCCTACTGGTGAACTTATTTGTATTGCTTTAATCTTTTTAATGAATTTTATCTTATTAACACTTTGTTCTAGCTAGCTATTTGTGTAGGTAGCCATCAAGTAAACCCAATGATGACGGTCAAAGATAAAAGTAAAAAAATTAAGTAAAAAATAACAGCTATTGCCTGTTTGCCGTGCAGGTGTTTGTACACATGCATATACACACATTCTCATTCAAATGCACACACGTGCACATACACGACACACACACACATACACATGTAAATAGTGCCATACAGTACATGCAATCAAACATATTCAGTTGGCCTTGCTGTTATGATTTTTGTTGTCCTTGATGTCTTTTGTTTTTTGAAATAGATGTTTGAAAATGGTATTTTGTTTTTAAATTATATTGTTTTCTGTTTTCCTTTGTCATTCTCTTTGTTCATTTCGTTGGTTGTTGGTGCAATGGGGGACGGGGAGCTTGGGGGGTGGAATTATTTCATCTTTCTCAGGGGGCGGGAGGGGGGGGGGGGTTCGCATGGTTGAGGTGCAGCTCCTGGAGAACTGGATGTCAGTCTATCTTGGGGTGGTTGGATTTTCTGGGCCTTCCCTTCATTGTTGGACCTTATTCACGACTGTGTGTATCTGTGTGGACCATTTAAAGTCCTTAGTGATTTGGACCCCGAGGAACTTGAAGCTCTCAACCTGCTCCACTGCAGACCCATCAATGTGGATGGGGATGTGTTTGACTGATGGTGAGGTTGTTGTCCTGGTACCACACTGCCAGGTCAATGACCTCGCTGTGGGCCATCTTATCATTGTCGGTGAGCAGGCCTACCACTGTCGTGCCGTCAGCAAACTTGGAGTTGTGCGTGGTCATGCAGTCCTTGGTGAAAAGAGAGTACAGGAGGGGACTAAGCATGCACCCCACTGGGGCTCCCGTGTTGAGAGTTGGCATGGCGGATATGATGTTGCCTACCCTCACTACCTGGGGTCGGCCCGTAAGGAAGTCCAGAATCCAGTTGGAGAGGCAGGTGTTCAGTCCCAGGGTCCTAAGCTTGGTGACGCGCTTTAAGGGGTGGTGTTGAACAAGGGTGTTGAATGCTGAGCTGTAGTCAATGAATGGCATTCTCACATAGGTATTAATGTAATTTAGGTTGGTGAGGGCAGTGTGGAGTGCAAGATTGGGTCGTCTATGGATCTGTTGAGGTGTTATGCGAATTGGAGTGGGTCTAGGGTGACTGGGATGGTGGAGTAGATATTTGCCATAACCAGCCTTTCAAAGCACTTCATGATTACAGATGTGAGTGCTACAGGGCAGTAGTCATTGTGACATGAAGTCTTAGAGTTCTTGGGAACAGAAATGATGGTAGTCATCTTATAACATGTGGGGATTACAGACTGGGAGATGGAGAGGTTGAAAATTACCATGAATATGCCTGCAGCTGATCTGCTCATTCTTTAAGAAGGCTCCCTGGAATCCGCCTGCGGCCTTGCGAGTGTTGACGTGAATAAAGACCTTACTCACATCGGAGAGCGAGATCAGCCAGTCCTCTGGTTCGGCGGAGGCTCTCACACACGTCATGGTGTTGTCATTGTCAAAGCGTGCATAAAATGCAATGAGTTCAACTGGTAGGGAAGCATTGCTGGGCAGATCACGGCTGGGTCGTTCTTTGTAATCTGTAATGGATTGTAGCCACTTCCATTTCATTCCTATATTATATACTACATACAGTTGAAGTAGTAAGTTTACGTACACTTAGGTTGGAGTCATTAGAACTCGTTTTTCAACCACTCCACAAATGTATTGTTAACAAACTATAGTTTTGGCAAGTCGGTTAGGACATCTACTTTGTGCATGACACAAGTCATTTTTCCAAAAATTGTTTATAGACAGATTATTTCCCTTATAATTTACTGTATCACAATTCCAGTGGGTCAGAAGTTTACATTTACAAGTTGACTATGCCTTTAAACAGCTTGAAAAATTCCAGAAAATTATGTCATGGCTTTAGATGGTTCTGTTAGGCTAATTGACATCATTTGAGTCAATTGGAGGTGTACCTGTGGATGTATTTCAAGGCCTACCTTCAAACTCAATGCCTCTTTTCTTGACATCATGAAAATCAAAAGAAATCAGCCAAGACCTCTGAAAAAAATTGGAAACCTCCACAAGTCTGGTTCATCCTTGGAAGCAATTTCCAATAGCCTGAAGGTACCACATTCATCTGTACAAACAATAGTACACAAGTATAAACACCATGGGACCACGCAGCCGGCATACCGCTCAGGAAGGAGACGTGTTCTGTCTCCTAGAGATGAATGTACTTTGGTGCGAAATGTGCAAATCAATCCCAGAACAACAGCAAAGGACCTTTTGAAGATCCTGGAGGAAACAAGTACAAAAGTATCTATATCCACAGTAAAACGAGTCCTATATCGACATAACCTGAAAGGGTGCTCAGCAAGGAGGAAGCCACTGCTCCAAAACCGCCATAAAAAAGCCAGACTATGGTTTGCAACTGCACATGGGGACAAAAATCTTACTTTTTGGAGAAATATCTTCTGGTCTGATGAAACAAAAATAGAACTGTTGGTCCGTAATGATCATCGTTATGTTTGGAGGAAAAAGGGAGATGCTTGCAAGCCGAAGAACACCATCCCAACCGTGAAGCACGGGGGTGGCAGCATCATGTTGTAGGGGTGCTTTGCTGCAGGAGGGACTGGTACACTTCACAAAATAGATGGCTTCATGAGGATGGGAAATGATGTGGATATATTGACGCAACATCTCAAGAGATAAAGTTTGGTCGCAAATGGGTCTTCCAAATGGACAATGACCCCAAGCATACTTCCAAAATTGTGGCAAAATGGCTTATTGAAAAACAAAGTCAAGGTATTGGAGTGGCCATCACAAAGCCCTGACCTTAATCCTATAGAACATTTGTGGGCAGAACTGAAAAAGCGTGTGTGAGCAAGGATGCCTACAAACCTGACTCAGTTACATCAGCTCTGTCAGGAGGAACGGGGCAAAATTCACCCAACTTATTGTGGGAAGCTTGTGGAAGGCTACCCGAAACATTTAACCAAAGTTAAACAATATAAAGGCAATGCATCCAAATACTAATTGAGTGTATGTAAACTTCTGACCCACCGGGAATGAAATAAAAGCTGAAATAAATCATTCTCTCAACTGTTATTTTTAAATTTCACATTCTTAAAATAAAGTGGTGATCGTATCTGACCTAAAACAGGGAATTTTTACTTGGATTAAATGTCAGGAATTGTGAAAAACTGAGTTTAAATGTATTTGGCTAAGGTGTATGTAAACTTCCGACTTCAACTGTACATTCCTTTTGTTCATTTGATGACTCTTTGGAGGTCGTAGCTGGACTAGCCTCAGGGTTGTCTTCGATAGCCCTATGTGGTGTAGCCCTGTCCTTTTGTTAATCCAGGGATTTTGATTGGTCAATCAGTGAACTTCATTGTGTGGACAATGTCGCTGATGCATTTCCTTATGAAGCCGGTGATGGAGGTGTTATCGGCGGAGTCTCGGAACATATTCCAATCAACACTAGCAAATGGTAGCATAATCTCTGATTCTGATGACCAAAGAAGCTAGTCATGGGTACTTCCTGTTTGAGGTTCTGCTTGTAAACAGGAAGCAGGAGTACGGAGTCATGATCCAATTTGCAGAATGGCAGACGAAGGAAGGCCTTGTATGCTTGCTTGTGGGGTAGAGTAACAGTGGTCTAGGACTCTATCGCCCCAAGTGACGAAGGAGACGTGTTGATGGAAGTTGGCATCACGTGTCTTAATGGCGTGGAATTAAAATCGCCGGGTACAATGAAGGCTTGTTTATAGTCTTATATTGTAATGAGACTATTGTATTGTTTAACATGTCTCCATTGATACCACTCTCTGTGCCTGCCTCCCAAATGGCACCCTTTTCTCTTTATAGTTCACTAGTTTTGACCATGGGCATTGGTCAAAATGAGTGCACTATACATGGAATAGGGTGCCAGTTGGGACACAGCCTCTGTCCCTTCTATGATGGAGTAAGGTCAAAGGATCTCTGTATCCCGTTGAAGTTTGAGAAAATCAGGCTTTGTCTAAACAGAATGGAGCTGGTGCAGCACCCCGAGGGCATAAACTTAACCACCAACCACATACTGTCACAGCAGGATTCACACTAAAAGCCATTGCTATAAATTCACTTAAAGAGTAGCTGACATGATTTTGTCATTTTTGGATCCCCCTACAAATGTCTTTGGATCAAACCTTTATTTGTAAACAGTGTTAATTTGTCTTAGTGTGCGACCCTCCTGATGATTTATCTGACCCTATCGCGTCCCTTCTTCTCCAGTTCCACAAGAAGCGGGCCACCGTAAACCATGTCACTATGTTGAATTCTTCAAGGCGTTACATGTTGCAGTCTGATACACAGTGGATCTCGTCAGGATAAATTCACATGATAAGTTGGAGTACATCTGCGTAGAACGGCCCTAACAGCACCTAACCGTTCCAAAGCCCCCGGATAAGACTGTAAACCCCTTCCATTTCCAGCCCATGAAACTGAGATTACATGACCCATTGCAACCAGAGCCACCAGCCAAACCAGCTCAAAGAAAGGAAATATCTCTATGTATTTTATTCCCATTGTTTCACCATGATGAGAGGATGCCATGCTCACCATGCTGTGAGAGTAAGGGTGAGTTAAACTCTTCCAGATCAAGCACTGTAGGGCCTGGCAAGAAGAGATTAAGAATGTTTAAAGAGTTTGAGAGAGAAGTAGATAGCATAGCAAATTTCAGCTCACTGCTTGACAGGATTCTTCAATTGTTCATGAAAGTTTATGCTGAACATGGCTATGTCATAACTTCATCTATGACCTCTGCTCTGAGAGTTCATGGTGGATATAAAGACAAGTTCCTCCTGATGTTGTCATTGGTGAATCATACTGCCACCTTGTGGAGTTAAAGGGTTAGACTTCCAGTAGACATCTCAGGTACCCTGTCTTTTCAGATCATTGTCCATATTTAGTATGTATGTAGTAAAAGTAGTGGTTATGGATTGCCTGTCTGCCTCTAGGGCACTGGAAATTCCTCTGGGGACAGGGAGGCCCCTGGATGTCACCTCTACTAAAGACACAGTCTGCCTGTAGGGCACTGGGAATGCCTCAGGGGACAGTGAGGGACCTGGGGCATTATTTATGACCATTGTGTAAATTTCACACTAAATATCTGCATGCAATATTTTTGAAAATACGTATGTCTTAAAATATTGAGATTTATAAACTTGGTGCATGTCATACATATGCATGTTTACTGTTATAAATCCTGTCGTAAAAATGTGCGTTCGTGAACGAGCATTAAAACTCTGCTTGGAAATGCACTCCATTCACCTTTTATAGTGCCCTTTTATTTGCTGTATAATTTGGCACTGTTGGAATTAGGCCACTGTAGTTTGTAAAATAAAATAGCGATAGAATATTTGATCACATTTCTGTAGAGGTGTGGGCAGAACGTTTTGATATTTTGTGGTGAGTCTTTCAAACTAGACATGAATGTTGCTTATAGCGAGTGCCTGCCCTGAACGGCGCATTCTGCAAGACTGATTGTATATTGGAAACAACTTCAAAGTAGACTACACTTCTATGCAAAGGACGAATTGTTGATCAATATTTTTTTTTATTAGTGTTTATTAGTGTCTTCTGCCTTGATATAGGGTCTGAGAATAAATAGTCCAATATCCACATAATCACATCACTTCATTGGTGTGACATCATACAAACATTGTCTAGGCCAGTGGTTTCTGGCTTTAAACTCTTCAAAGTTGCAATAGCACATCCGTTTTCCTCTCGTCATGTCAGTCATTGCATACCTTAGGGCAGTGGCTCTCAATCCTGGTCTTGGAGATCCAAAGGGGTGCACATTTTTTTTGGGCCCCAGCACTACACAGCTGATTCAAATCATCAAAGCCTTTTGATGAGTTGATAATTTGAATCAGCTGTGTAGTGCTAGGGCAAAAACAAAAATGTGCACGTCTTTGGGTCCCCAGGACCAGGGTTGAGAATCAGTAGCTTAGGGTATCAAGTTCAAAGGTAAGACCCATGTACAGACAGTGTCGAAGTAACAAAAGTTTATTAAATCGAACACGGGCAGGCAAAGGTACAGGACGGCAAGCAGGCTCAGGGTCAGGTCAGGCAGAGGTCGGTAATCTAGAGTAGTGGGGCAAAGGTACCGGACGGCAGACAGGCTCAGGGTCAGGTCAGGCAGAGGTCGGTAATCCAGAGTCGTGGGGCAAAGGTACCGGATGGCAGACATGCTCAAGGCAGGCAGAAAGGTCAAAACCTGGAAAACTAGAAAACAGGAACTATAGACAAGACAGGAGCAAGGGGAAAACCGCTGGTAGGTTTGATGAACAAAACAAACTGGTAACAGACAAACATAGAACACAGGTAAAAATACACAGGGGATAATGGGGAGATGGGAGACACCTGGAGGGTGGAGACAATCACAAAGACTGGTGAAACAGATCAGGGTGTGACATGGGGAGTTATTTATAACTTGTCAGAAATGTCCAGATCAACTAGCCCATGTGAGCTAAAAAAATGTATCTAGGTGTTTTAGTCCATAGATATTGTTGTAATTTATTAGTCACTCAAATATCACATGAATACACATTCGTCATGGCAAAATGTATAAAATTGCAAGAAAATGTGCTTTAAAACTGAAAAATGTTGTTTGCACTCCATGACAAAATGTGTAGAATTGCAGGAAATAAGCTTTAAACCTGCAAAATGTTCTCTCTTTCCAACAAGAGGGGTGTGAACAGTTTACGTCATGAACAGTGCTGGCACCCATAGAAATAGACGTGGTGCACGCAGGCCCGTGCAGGAGGGGCACGGGATATTCCTCAATGCTGGAAGGGTGCCCGAGTGAAAAGGTCTGGGAACCCCTGGTCTAGGCTAAAAGATAAATAAAAAATTATAGTAGGCTACAAAGTAGCATACATACTTCAGAGTAATAGATCAACTGTCTCGAAGTTCACCTGTTATTAAAATTGACTGTATGCTACTATATATTAAACCACACTGCCTATAGGATCACGTACAGCAAAACTTTAAATACATAGCCTATCTATTTACATAGACCCAATTAAATGAGAAATGCACACGGTAATTTGTTGTATGGCTGTTTCAGGAATATGAACCCATCACAGACAGAAAAGGTGAGGAATTAATTCTGCAATGGTTATGAAAATAAAACAAATAGGAAATATATTCCAATGCCTAATTATTTTAGATGAAAACAATGAAACACTCTTCTCACTAACGGTAAATGGCTGCATCTTGTTATTATGTTTTTATGAATGTGTGTCATCATATCACCCACTTGCACAAAATACTTATAGGTCTACTTGCCTGCTTGCAATAGGCTACAATACTTGAACCACTAGAAGATGTGTGTACGCATGGTCTAAAGTTTACATGGAAGAAAGTACATTCACTTCAAGTTCAGTTTTTATAAACAACAAACTGGCAAACTCACAATTATTATTATTTTTTTGTACTTAGGCACGGTTTATTAATGAGGCCCCTGGATGTCACCTCTCTCCCCCAGACACAGTCTGCCTGTCGGGCACACCTGGAAATATATGACCTAGTCAGCTATGTTAATGGCTGTAGGCTGGCATCATGATACTATCTGTTTCCCTAGCACCTTCCCAGCAGGACCCTTCCACAGTACCCTCCCAGCAGGACACTCCCAGCAGGACACTCCCAGCAGGACACTCCCAGAAAATGTATACTCCTCCAGCTAATCTGGAGCTGTGCTCATCAATCTATCTCAAGTCTAGTCTACACTAGAATGGAGTCTGTTTTTATTGAGGCTAAAGTTGTTTTGGAACACACCACATCTCAATGGAGAGAATGGTTTTGATGTAACTCAAGCCTTATATAAAGATATAACTTAATTTTGATTATGAGTCAGTCATCCTATATTGACCTCCGAACTTGGACATCATGTGGCAGTTTCCCGGTCACATATTAAGCCCAATGCTGGACTAAAACACATTTTCAATGGAGATTCTCTAGCCTGCATGTGTTGGAGTCCATTTGGCTCCAGTCAGTGAAGTTGAATGTGAATGTCTGAAATGATGTTAATAACACAATCTCATATGTCTAATGGTAATATGAGCAGATGACTTGCCTGATTAAAATACACCAATACTCACATAAGTGGTTTGTTGCTAAAACATTTAATTAGTGTAAATGACCTGGAGTGTGGCTGTAATTTCCTCGTAAAGTGTTTAGGGACGTCACAGAGGCTAGTGTTTCACCCATCATAGTAGTGATCTCAGTCAAATACATTCAAAGGGGATTTCTAGGCCTGCTAAGCATCAAATGGTTTTTCTGGTCATACTGAGCTGGGTTTGGGCCAATATTGGGAATCTCTCCTGGAAGTCCACCTCAAGTGGGTTTAGGAGAAAATATTACATGTTTGAAAATGTTAGCTACATAATATCAAATATTCCTGCCTCCACAGTATGCAATATGTACTAAGAACTGCTGTTTAATTTCTCTGAGATTGCTGCTTGAGGGTAGAAATGAGTAATGACTTAGATGCCTGCAGGAAAAAATATGATTGCAGTATTATTCTAAGGGAACCCTGAGCAGGAACCAGTATAACTATTGGCGGATGATCAAATATGCAATTTAAACAAACTGTAAAAAATAAAAAATAAAGTGAAATATTACATGCTTGTCATAATATTTGCAAAATGTTTGAAATACATCAAATCATTCCCCACTTCTTTGATTTACTGCAACGGGAATTCTGGGTGACAAATTACCATTCACGCCTTGCAACTGATAAAAAAAAACAGGTTTTGGCTTTGCCTCAATGGTGTATCAACGCCTGTATCTTTCAATATTCCCAGCAAAGATTTAAGGTGTTTTTTAACTAGTTCCAGTTTGAGTGATGTTGGCTACAGATGCATGTTATTACAGGTCATTTAATGAAACTCAAATGACTTTAAGGTCTCGTTAACTTCAACACTGAAGCTGAGTGCTTATCATCTGTTTCACAAATTCCTTTTAGAATCAAGTGATTTGAAGAGTGATTGGAGGAAATGTGAAAGCATACATTTCTCCTCAACCTTCGAATTCAAGCCAGGCTTTTTATTTAGTAATCTTTGAACATGTCACCTGGGATGTGGAAATACAGTAGTGGGCATAGAGTAGTGGGCATAGCGCTGTGGACATAGAGTAGCGGACATAGCGTAGTGGACATAGAGTAGCGGACATAGAGTAGTGGACATAGAGTAGTGGGCATAGAGTAATGGACATTGAGTAGTGGACATAGAGTAGCGGACATAGCGTAGTGGACATAGCGTAGTGGGCATAGAGTAGTGGACATAGAGTAGTCGACACAGAGTAGTGGACATAGAGTAGTGGACATAGAGTAGTGGACACATAGTAGTCGACATAGAGTAGTGGACACATAGTAGTCGACAGAGTAGTGGACATGGAGTAGTGGGCATAGAGTAGTGGACATAGAGTAGTGGACATAGAGTAGTGGACATAGAGTAGTGGACACAGAGTAGTCGACATAGAGTAGTGGACACAGAGTAGTCGACAGAGTAGTGGACATAGAGTAGTGGACAAAGAGTAGTGGACATAGAGTAGTGGACACAGAGTAGTCGACATAGAGTAGTGGGCATAGAGTAGTGGGCATAGAGTAGTGGGCATAGAGTAGTGGACATAGAGTAGTGGACATAGCGTAGTGGACATAGAGTAGTGGGCATAGAGTAGTGGACATAGAGTAGTGGACATAGAGTGAAGAGAAAATTAAATGTACTGTACTTAATCATTAACATTTTGATATAAGGAACCATGCCACACACAGAACATAGTTAGTCAAAACTAAAAGGAGATTGTTTATATTTGTCAAATAATGAGTTCATATACCACCTAGTATCAAACACAGAAGACATGTATCTATTTTTTCTAGATACTGTGCTCAAACAAGGGAGGGGCTCAGTCAATGTCATTATCCTAGCAACTGTCAAATAAAAATGCTGATATTTACACAAATTGGTCCTGCCCTTCCTTCTTGTTTTTGGACATCAGAACATTCTAGTCAAAATAATTCTTCCTATGAACCTGAGTGGCTTTGGATCAGTAAGCGTTCTGTCTGTTTACATCTGAGTGTCTTTTATGGTTGGCCAAGGTGCACTGTGGGAGGGAGAGAAGGAGAGAGAGAGGGAGGGAGCGTTGCTAGGAGATGCCGGGTAGGTGTCTGGGAAACGTCTAAGAAAGGAGTGATTTTTGGTTATACATTGTTTATGTTTGACAGTGAATGAAAGTGATAGACAGGGCACTGGATCGCAAATACAGTTGTGTTGATGATATGCCATAAGAGCATTACTAGGGCACCAACTCATGTCTCACCAAAGAGTTAGATACATTTATAATGTTTCACAGGTGCAGCAAACCACAGACTGTTTCCAGACAGTGTACATACTTTGACTGGAATTTCTTTGATGTTAACCGATTCATGTCCATAACGGATTATATATATATATAGTTTGTTTTTATCGTCCGAAGCATTTGTTTTTTCTACAATGAGTGTTTTTGATATTGTACTACATTTAGTCTTTGGACGGACATATTATGAATCAAATAATGTGTATACATGTTCAAGTGATCAGAACGTAATGATTGTTGGTATTTATGTGTGACGCACACAAATATGTATGGTAATATTTGTTATGTTTGCTTTTGTTTGTTATTTTATGGAGCCAAACCTTGTGTACTGTTTTAGGTCTCCCAGGAATTTGCATTGAAAGTAATTGGTATGATTACTGACGCTAGTGGGAGTTGTGACGCCAATGGGGAGCGTTAGTGGGATTGTGAGATCTTGGAGGTTTCTTCTTCATTCTTGGTGAATGCCTACTATTGAACACTACCAACGTTTCTCCATCTCATCATTTCACCCTGTTAATTCATGTTTGTTATCTGATGACCACGTCCCAGTCTGAGGCGTGTAACAGATTCTGGCTGAGAGAGTGCAGCACTACGTACCTGAAGTGTTTGGAAGGGTGTATCATATCCGAAAGGGACTGGTCTGCTCTGTTAAGAAGAAGTTGCCTACACTGACATCTGATGAAGTTCCAGTTTGCTGAAAGTCTGAGTATTTTGACCAGTTAAGAGGAGCTAGGCAGAAAACTCCTTCAGTGTAAAGTAACACCCGCCACACCAGACAAATCACCTCAAGTAAAGGAATATAGCAGCTTGTCTATAACCTTGAGCGTTGACCATGTAGCACACCTCACAGCTGATAGCATGGTCGCCATCAGAGACACTGGAGGCTTGCAGGCGCTGCAGCACGGCCTACAGCAGAGAGACTCTACCCTGGCTCCATCCAATGACTGCATCTTACAACTTACTGAACTGGTATTATCCCATAACTACTTTGTCTTTGAGTCAGACTTTTTTCTTCAAATTCAGGGTGTAGCCATGGGCTCCCCTTTCCCCCCCCCAACTATGCAAACCCGTATGTGGGGACAATTTGACGAAGCATTCCTTTATAAAACAGAGACACACCCCTTAAAATACTTCTATGGAAGAGATACATAGATTATGTCTTTGTGCTCTGGGAAGGAAGTCAGCAGGAACTAAATGAATGCCAAACTCTACTAAACGAGAGCTCTGAAAACCTCAAATTCACCATGCAGACTGATGAGAAAAACATAAAGTACCTGGATTTATGGATTATCAAAGAGAATGATGCATTACACACATACTTATTATGCACAAAGCTCACAGATCGCAATACCTTGCTCTGTGCGGATAGTATGCATCCCCTTCCCCTCTAGAATGGTCTACCATATAGCCAGTTATGCAGGGTTAAACTAATCTGTGGCCACCAGTCAGATTTTGACAGCAATGACAGATAAATTCAAAATGAGAGGCTACAAGGACAAAACTTTTGATGCTACAATGATGAAAATATCTCAAAAACCAAGAGAGGAATTACTAAAAACTCAACCAAAGAAGAAAAACAACACAACAGTCTTTTGCACTAAGTACACCAAGAAAATGAAAGCAATCTTGAAAAAGCACTGGCATATTCTGCAATCAGATCAAAACAATCACAGACCTCTTCAAGGAACCTCCACTGGTGGTCTATAAGCGTGGTCGCAATATTGGAGATAGTTTGGTGAGATCTGACCTGCCCCTCAGCCCACTCAGACACTCTTGACACCTATCCCAAATGGGAACTACAAATGTGGCTCATGCGCACAGTGCAATAGCACTATAAAAACGTCTTTCTTCAGACACACACATACAGGTTGAAAGATCCCTGTTAGGGGTATCATCTCATGCAAGACCAAGGGATGCAATCTATCTCAAGCCTACGTCGGACAAACGAAAAGACAATTAAAACAACGCATAGCTGAACACTGCTGCTCAATCAGGTGTAAGAACATTGACTATCCAGTAGCAGCTCACTTTGTTGAAGCTAACTATCCCATCTCCTCCCTCAAATACACAGACATTGAGCATGTTGCTCTACCAAGGAGAGGAGGTAACATCGAGATCCTACTACTACAAAGAGAGTCTTACTGGATATCCTGTCCAAAAACATTGACCCCTAGTGGTCGGAATATTGACTTTGATCTCAGGCCCTTCTTATGAACAAATGTTTCCTTTATGGACAAGTCTTATAAATTGAAAAATATTTTTTTACAGCTTATTAGCGTACACCTAATCTGTTCCCCCAGTTGATGATGCTCATTATACATCAAGGTTGGACCAAAAGATTACATGTAACAAAAATGAAATGAAATTATTATGTGAAATTGAATGAAACAATAATGTATGTTGATGCTAATATGATATTCCATTGTGTTTCTATATGATAACAATATGATATGATAACAATAGCATAATATATGTACTATGCCATATACAATTTTTTAACAGTTTCACTAATTCATTTAAAATAACTTAATCATTATGACACACCTCTCACTATTGTCATTGGTTACACTAATTGCACTGTTTGTCCATATAAACCGGTATTCATGACATTACCCTGAAGAAGGCACAGTGATGCCGAAACGTTGGTAAGTACCCATCAAATTGCTGGGAATTTATACATGGAGTGTGCGACTTTCTTTCTTTTGATAGTTTATAGTTTATTCGCCGTTAGTCAGCACCTCCACACAAACTATTATTATGGGTGTGCGCCAGCTCATGTTTTTGAATCTGTTTTTGAATCTGCCATCAGAGACCTACCATATCTGCAGCGCAGGGAGTTTAAAACACATGGGGATCAAGTAGGGGACAACACAGCTGACATTAGTTATAACAGCATTTGTAGACAAACGGCAGAGGCGTTAAAAGAAAAACACAATGAAGATGAAGTCATCAGAGGCGTCTTCCGCATCATCAAACCAGGACACTTTAAAAACATTCTATTAAATACAAATGAAATGAGTGTTGCAGAGCTGTAAGTTTCTCCAGTCTCACTTAGGAGAAAAGAGCAGCACTGAGTAAAAAACATTAGGAACACCTTCCTAATACTGAGTTGCACCCCATTTTGCCAGTCAGAACAGACTCAATTTATCGGGGCATGGACTCTACAAGGTGTCGAAAGCGTTCCACAGGGATGCTGGCCCATGTTGACTCCCAGTTGTGTCAAGTTGGCTGGATGTCCTTTCGGTGGTGGACAATTCTTGATACACACAGGAAACGGTTGAGCATGAAAATCTCAGCAGCGTTGCAGTTCTTGACACACTCAAAGCGGTGCGCCTGGCATCTACTACCATACGGCACTTCAATCTTTTGTCTTTCCTATTCAGCGACAGTAGTTGCCTAGGTAACCAAACAAACAGACTTGCTAGTTTAGCTAACTAAACCATCAGTCTTACCATGCTATTATGTAAATTTAATTCAACAATGCCAATAATGTTTTCAATTCACCTTTTTTCTAAAGCAGCTCAAACATTGAACATGTCAGAATGAACTATAGCCATTGAATTTGACAATGTAATATACTGTAACAACTCTGGGTCGCTCCCTGCTGTTTCATTACAATACAGTGCATTCGGAAATTATTCAGACCCCTTGACTTTTTCCACATTTCGTTACATTACAGCCTTATTCTAAAATGTATTACATTGTTTTTTTTCCCTCATCAATCTACACACAATAACCCATAATGACAAAGCAAGAACAGGTGTTTCGACATTTTGCAAATGTATAAAAAATAAAAAACTGAACTATCACAGTTACATAAGTTTACAGACCCTTTACTCAGTACTTTGTTGAAGCACCTTTGGCAGCGATTACAGTCTCGAGTCTTCTTGGGTATGACGCTACAAGCTTGGACACACCTGTATTTGGGGAGTTTCTCTCATTCTTCTCTGCAGATCCTCTCAAGCTCTGTCAGGTTGGATGGGGAGCGTTGCTGCATAGCTATTTTCAGGTCTCTACAGAGATGTTTGAGTTCAAGTCCGGGCTCTGTCTGGGCCACCAAAGGACAATCAGAGACTTGTCCCGAAGCCACTCCTGCATTGTCTTGGTTGTGTGCTTAGGGTCATTGTCCTGTTGGAAGGTGAAACTTCGCCCCAGCCTGAGGTCCTGAGCGCTCTGGAGCAGGTTTTTATCAAGGATCTCACTGTACTTTGCTCTGCTCATCTTTCCCTCGATCTTGGATGCTGCCACCACCATGCTTCACAATAGGGATGGTGCCAGGATTCCTCCAGATGTGACACTTGGCATTCAGGCCAAAGAGTTCAATCTTGGTTTCATCAGACCAGAGAATATTGTTTCTCATGGTTTGTGAGTCCTTTAGGTGCCTTTTGGAAAACTCCAACAGGCTGTCATGTGCCTTTTACTGAGGAGTGGCTTCTGTCTGGCCACTCTACCATAAAGTCCTAATTGGTAGAGTGCTGCAGAGATGGTTGTCCTTCTAGAAGGTTCTCTCATCTCAACAGAGGTACTCTGGAGCTCTGTCAGATTGACCATCGAGTTCTTGGTCACCTCCCTGACCAAGGCCCTTCTCCATAGTTTTGCTCAGTTTGGCCTGGCAGCCAGCACTAGGAAGAGTCTTGGTGGTTCCAAACGTCTTACATTTAAGAATGATGGAGGCCACTGTGTTCTTGGGGACCTTCAATGCTACAGACATTTTTTGGTACCCTTCCCCAGATTTGTGCCTCGACACAATCTTGTCTCGGAGCTCTACGGAAGATTCCTTCAACCTCATTGCTTGGTTTTTGTCCTGACATGCTCTGTCATCTGTGGGACCTTATATAGACAGGTGTGTGCCTTTCCAAATCATGTCCAATCAATTTAATTTACCACAGGTGGACTCCAATCAAGTTGTAGAAACATCTCAAGAATGATCAGTGGAAACATTTTAGAGTCTCAGAGTTTCAGTTTTTTATTTTGTAATAAATTACCAAAAAAATTCTAAAAAACTGTTTTTACTTTGATGTATTTTGATGAGGAAAAACATTCATTTAATACATTTTAGAATAAGGATGTAACGTAACAAAATTTGGAAAAGGTCAAGGGGTCTGAATACTTTCCGAAAGCACTCTACTGTGCGTTATAGGGAAATAATACACGCTTTAGAATGCCCTTCAAGCCAATCAGAATTGAGTATTCAACAATGTCATGTTATATTTATATATTTATACCATGGCATATTTCTATAATATTTAAAGAAATCAGTAGAAGCAAATGCAGTGCACATACATACCACAGAAATACACATATGTGGGTGTGCATGGATGTCTCATGGTTGGGTGGGGGGTGCAAAATTGGTCCTGAAAATGAGTAACGTAGGTCACAAACGACAATGAATTGAAACATATATTTGGCATAGTTGGGCGTAGAACAGGTCAAATAACAAAACTATTGTCACGCCCTGGCCATAGAGAGGCTTTTATTCTCTATTTTGGGTAGGCCAGGGTGTGACTAGGGTGGGCATTCTAGTTTCTTTATTTCTATGTTTTCTGTTTCTATGTTTTGGCCGGGTATGGTTCTCAATCAGGGACAGTTGTCTATCGTTGTCTCTGATTGGGTGTCATACTTAGGCAGCCTTTTTTCCCATGTATTTTGTGGGTAGCTGACTTTGTTAGTGGCACTATAGCCCTCGTAAGCTTCACGGTCGTTTCTTTGTTTCTTGTTTTGTTGGTGACATTTATAGAAATAAAGGAAAATGTACGCTTACCACGTTGCACCTTGGTCCGGTCATTTCCATGACGACGTCTGTGACAACTATATTCCTTTAAGCTATTTAATTCTGAAATGTATTTCAAAATACATATGCTGAAGTCATTTGAATGATTTTTTCAAATTTTCTCAAAATCCCAAATTTGATTGACACTGGAAGTATGATAGATAATGACAGTATTAAATGTGAATATGGCCTGTCTAGACACTTGTACTTACTATGATGACACATCCATTTACACCAAACAGATTTTGTTCTGTGGAACATTTTGATTATGCACTAAATATAATAGGACGAGAATGCCCATCTCTTCAGTTACACTGCCATAGAAATAAAATCATCAATAAAATCATCACGCCCTCCTCTCTCCCTCCTTCTGTAATGTGAAATGCATAGAGAGCTCGTCATCCCATGTCTCAACACTTTTATTATGCAAGCCTTGACTTGGTAAACAAAAATCGTATAAAATATACACCCCTTTCTCATTATAAAGCTCTTAAAATGCAGTGGCACAACAACAACAACAGCAACAATAGCAACAGGCTAAACAGCGGGGACTTAGTGACAGGGCAGATGAATGGCCTGGGAGAGAAGAATCAGCTGTGGGAGAGGATCAAAGGGTTGTAACATGGCAACAGCCCCAAACAGAGCCCTGCACTGGAGCCTTATCACAGGGCCGAGGGTCTCTCCCTGGTCCTTATCTACTCTCAGCTGTGAATATCCCCCATCAGCAGGTAATGTACAGTGAGATAGACGGGAGACATTCAGTCATAACCTTGTTTCACAGCAGCAGCAGCATCATCAGATCAGGTCAGCCAGGGGAGGATGTTTTCTCTGCCCGTCACTTAGCAACTCTCATCTGAAGAGGAAAGGCACTTTTATCTGAGGTGTCCTGTTAAGAAACTGCCGTTTCCAGAGCACAGACCTGTCAACCGTGGGGATCTGATCCGACCACAAACCAAGCAAGGCCTGAGAGTATGTTATCCCGCCCTGGGATCTCTGCTGTGCTGGGCCCTGTGGAGCTCTAGCCAAGGGGAATCTCCCTTACATCCTGAGAGGGAAAGGAAATTAAGAAAGCCCTGTGTACCGTGGAGATGATAGGCAGCTGTCTGATTATTGAGCCTGATAGAGGACCTGGAAATCACACAGATCAGCACATGCAGGTGCCTCAATGAGTGGTTGGGTCTCCACTGTCTTCCCCTCAATGAATGGTAGGGTCTCCACTGTCTAACCCCTAAATGATGGGTAGGGTCTCCACTGTTTTCCCACAATGTGGGGTAGGGTCTCCACTGTCTTCCCACAATGATGGGTAGGGTCTCTACTGTCTTCCCACAATGTTGGGTAGGGTCTCCACTGTCTTCCCACAATGATGGGTAGGGTCTCCACTGTCTTCCCACAATGTGGGGTAGGGTCTCCACTGTCTAACCCCTAAATGATGGGTAGGGTCTCCACTGTTTTCCCACAATGTGGGGTAGGGTCTCCACTGTCTAACCCCTAAATGATGGGTAGGGTCTCCACTATCTTCCCACAATGATGGGTAGGGTCTCTACTGTCTTCCCACAATGTGGGGTAGGGTCTCCACTGTCTTCCCACAATGATGGGTAGGGTCTCCACTGTCTTCCCACAATGATGGGTAGGGTCTCCACTGTCTTCCCCTCAATGAGTGGTAGGGTCTCCACTGTCTAACCCCTCAATGATGGGTAGGGTCTCCACTGTTTTCCCACAATGTGGGGTAGGGTCTCTACTGTCTTCCCACAATGTTGGGTAGGGTCTCCACTGTCTTCCCACAATGATGGGTAGGGTCTCCACTGTCTTCCCACAATGTGGGGTAGGGTCTCCACTGTCTAACCCCTAAATGATGGGTAGGGTCTCCACTGTTTTCCCTCAATGATGGGTAGGGTCTCCACTGTTTTCCCACAATGTGGGGTAGGGTCTCTACTGTCTTTCTACAATGTTGGGTAGGGTCTCCACTGTCTTCCCACAATGATGGGTAGGGTCTCCACTGTCTTCCCACAATGTGGGGTAGGGTCTCCACTGTCTAACCCCTAAATGATGGGTAGGGTCTCCACTGTTTTCCCACAATGTGGGGTAGGGTCTCCACTGTCTTCCCACAATGATGGGTAGGGTCTCCACTATCTTCCCACAATGATGGGTAGGGTCTCTACTGTCTTCCCACAATGTGGGGTAGGGTCTCCACTGTCTTCCCACAATGATGGGTAGGGTCTCCACTGTCTTCCCACAATGATGGGTAGGGTCTCCACTGTCTTCCCACAATGATGGGTAGGGTCTCTACTGTCTTCCCACAATGATGGGTAGGGTCTCCACTGTCTTCCCACAATGTGGGGTAGGGTCTCCACTGTCTTCCCACAATGATGGGTAGGGTCTCTACTGTCTTCCCACAATGATGGGTAGGGTCTCCACTGTCTTCCCACAATGTGGGGTAGGGTCTCCACTGTCTAACCCCTAAATGATGGGTAGGGTCTCCACTGTCTTCCCACAATGTGGGGTAGGGTCTCCACTGTCTAACCCCTCAATGATGGGTAGGGTCTCCACTGTCTAACCCCTCAATGATGAGTATAAACTCCACTGTCTTGGTGAGTTTAGTTCTGTTTATTGTACATAAAGCAGAGATGCCTAAGGTGAGTTTAGCATTTAAATGCAAATTAAGAAGCAATTGGCGCAAACTCAGAGTGGAAAAAGGTTTAGCTGCCAGAGGTTTATTAGTTTGGATTCCAGGTAAGAAAGTGGATGAGGTACTCCAGAACTTTTTGCCTAAATTTCCCCATTTCCCCTAAATGATGGGTAGGGTCTCCACTGTTTTCCCTCAATGATGGGTAGGGTCTCCACTGTTTTCCCACAATGTGGGGTAGGGTCTCTACTGTCTTCCCACAACGTTGGGTAGGGTCTCCACTGTCTTCCCACAATGATGGGTAGGGTCTCCACTGTCTTCCCACAATGTGGGGTAGGGTCTCCACTGTCTAACCCCTAAATGATGGGTAGGGTCTCCACTGTTTTCCCACAATGTGGGGTAGGGTCTCCACTGTCTTCCCACAATGATGGGTAGGGTCTCCACTATCTTCCCACAATGATGGGTAGGGTCTCTACTGTCTTCCCACAATGTGGGGTAGGGTCTCCACTGTCTTCCCACAATGATGGGTAGGGTCTCCACTGTCTTCCCACAATGATGGGTAGGGTCTCCACTGTCTTCCCACAATGATGGGTAGGGTCTCTACTGTCTTCCCACAATGATGGGTAGGGTCTCCACTGTCTTCCCACAATGTGGGGTAGGGTCTCCACTGTCTTCCCACAATGATGGGTAGGGTCTCTACTGTCTTCCCACAATGATGGGTAGGGTCTCCACTGTCTTCCCACAATGTGGGGTAGGGTCTCCACTGTCTAACCCCTAAATGATGGGTAGGGTCTCCACTGTCTTCCCACAATGTGGGGTAGGGTCTCCACTGTCTAACCCCTCAATGATGGGTAGGGTCTCCACTGTCTAACCCCTCAATGATGAGTATAAACTCCACTGTCTTGGTGAGTTTAGTTCTGTTTATTGTACATAAAGCAGAGATGCCTAAGGTGAGTTTAGCATTTAAATGCAAATTAAGAAGCAATTGGCGCAAACTCAGAGTGGAAAAAGGTTTAGCTGCCAGAGGTTTATTAGTTTGGATTCCAGGTAAGAAAGTGGATGAGGTACTCCAGAACTTTTTGCCTAAATTTCCCCATAAAGAGGCTGAAACGAAAGGGAACCAATCTCACATGAACTCAATTCAGTTATCCATGCAAAATGAAAGTTCTCTAAATTAACTGATTAGGCAATATACAATCATAAACAACGTTCACAGAAATAGGTTTTAACTCATGCTGGATATGGGCTACAGTGTCACTTCAGAATGAATGTGGAGTTGGGCGGTGCGTTCTAGCCAATAAATATTGCATGTTTGACACTGTTGCCATAAAGTATAGGTTATGACAAATGATTTACAGGTAGGCAAACAGAATTCAACTCCTGACGTTTTCATCAGTACGGGATACTATTATGATAATGCATGATGTATGACCTCAGAAAATACTGGATAAAAAACATGATGGACCATTTTATTAAGATGACGTCCATCAAGGAGAGATTCTGAAAAGTCTAACTGTTCTTCTATGTCTTTGAATATTCTATTATACATCTGCTAACAACACGCACTTGCCTAAAAATTAGTGGGACTAAGTTGCTGTATTGTGGTATTGCCGTAAATCTTCAATGCAACGTATATACTCATTTAGTATTCTCCGATTGTCCTACATAAGGCACTGGCATAACACTGCAAGTGAAGAACAAATATAAGTTGACTTATGTGGTTGTTCTGTATATTTCTTTATAAACCGGGTGGTTTGAACCCTGAATGCTGATTGGCTGAAAATCGTGGTATATCAGACCGTTTACCACAGGTATGACATTAAGTTACTTTTTACTGCTCTAAATAAGTTGTTAACCAGTTTATATTAGCAATAAGGCACCTCTGGGGGTTGTGGTATATTGGCCATATACCACACCCCCCCATCCCTTATTGCTTAATTATACCACTAATAATGTCAAGTGAAGCAAACAATTGCAGGACTTAAATGACTTCACGACTCTATCGACACTCACAGTGCCCGGTCAATAATTATCACTGCTCTCTCTGCAGGAGACTTCAGATCTTTGGTCAGTTTGGGTCATCATAGTAGTGTAGTTATACTAATATAGAGCATAACATGTTTGGGGGAAAGGTTAATGTTGATTCTAAATTCAAAGCAGTTAGACAAGTGTACTTCAATATCTCAAATGTTTTGCCCATAGGGCTCTGGTCAAAAGTAATGCACTATATTTATTTATTTATTTTACCTTTATTTCACCAGGTAGGCTAGTTGAAAACAAGTTCTCATTTACAACTGCGACCTGGCCAAGATAAAGCATAGCAGTGTGAACAGACAACAACACATGGAGTAAACAATTAACAAGTCAATAACACAGTAGAAAAAATATATACATTGTGTGCAAAAGGCATGAGGAGGCAGGCGAATAATTACAATTTAGCAGATTAACACTGGAGTGATACATGATCAGATGGTCATGTGCAGGTAGAGATACTGGTGTGCAAAAGAGCAGAAAAGTAAATAAATAAAAACAGTATGGGGATGAGGTAGGTAAATTGGGTGGGCTATTTACCGATGGACTAGGTACAGCTCCTCATATAGGGAATAGGGGGCCATAGAGAACGCAGCCATATTGTAGTCTTTCTCTTGATGTCAATAACATGGTCACAGAAACAGCTAAAGACAAGGCAGAGAGAGAGAGAGAGAGAGAGAGAGAGAGAGAGAGGCAAGGTGTTTCAACACTGACTGACTCATACACCACACAGCTTTGATTATGGTGTGCATGACTCCTCATGTAGATACATATCTCTGCATGTTCACATGTAGTCCTTCCTGGTTGGCCAAGGTCCCCCTACAGCTAAGTTGTGGTCCCCCTACAGCTAAGTTGTGTACAATTTAATCAGTTTACTGCCAGACCCATTACATTTGGATGCAGGTTTATTTCCCAAGGCAATGCTAAATTTCTCCCGTTACCTTAACGAGGCCCCGTGGTCCAGAGTTGCAGGGCCTCAGAGCACACCTCGTACCTGGCCTATTGGGCTTTGCTCCAGATGTGGACCAACCAGTCACAGCACAGCTCAGCACAGTCAGGACCCACACTGCACTACATTGGAGGAAGCATTGCCCCACAAGACCAGCCTGTTAGAACAGAACAGTATACTTTCTGAACAAAGTTGTCAGAGTGACTGGGGTCAAACTCTAAAGCTGCAAAATATCTCAAATGTTCACAACTTCTTGGCTCGCAAATAATCCTGTAAGAAATGAGTGAAAGTCAAACCACAGTTGAAATTACAAAATTCTTTCAGAAATGCCCAACCTCTGACCCCCAACGTTGTGACTATTCTGAGGTAAGCCCCATCTAAGTTACTTGGCCACATTTCCCTCTCCCCTTCCTTCCCAACATCAGACCAGATCCATTTCCTCAGCCAAATGAATATACTGCGTAGCAACTGGTGGGATTTGCTTAAAAACACCAACATACTAGCTCATTTGAACTGTTTATGATAGAGAAATAAATTCATGCAAGGGCTTGGCTGGAATACTTGTATTATTGAGTCATTTTGTTTTCTCTCTCTTTTGCTTTCAGACAGTCTTTCATCGAGTCATAAAGAGCCATTCTGTTTTGTTCTGTTATTCTAATATACTTATTTTAATTTTAAAACAAAGCCTTGTTAACACTCCTGTCAATGGAACACTGCATGACCAACTTCTATGTCCTTTCTGGTGTGGGATAAAAGTTAACGCTACTTTATATGTTCCTTGGAATCTCTTTCATACACTTAGCTAAGACAGTAAATGTGTGACTTACATAACTACAAACCGTTGGCCGGAGGCACTAAATATTTTATATGAACTTGATTCCATTTCCCTGCAAACAGACCACAATTGCATTTTATCTAGCCAAAGCAGAAGTTACCGCAATTCTCCCATAATTGTTTCAAAACTACTAATTAGTAACTATGTTAATTCAAGATGAGATTTCCGGGAGGTCATTTTAAACCAATGGTTTGGAGTGGTATAGACCCAGTAAAAATGCTTCTAGAAGTCAATAGTGTAACAGAGCTTTTAGTACAGCACCGGGGTACTAAAATACAGCCCCAGGGTACTAAAATACAGCACCTGGGTACTAAAATACAGCGCCTGGGTACTATAATACAGCACCCGGGTACTAAAATACAGCCCCAGGGTACTAAAATACAGCACCCGGGTACTAAAATACAGCACCTGGGTACTAAAATATAGCACCTGGGTACTAAAATACAGCACCTTGGTACTAAAATACAGCACATGGGTACTAAAATACAGCCACAGGGTACTAAAATACAATCCCAAGTTGTGAAGAGGGTTAAACCAAGGCCTCTTACCTTTAAAGGGTTAATAAATTGTGTTATGATAAACTGTAAGGTCTCCTCTTCTAGGAAACCTCTGTGTGTGTATTAATACCTGTTTTGAGTGTTGTGCCCTTCAGACATCATCAGAAGGCGGAAACCGCCTACATTCATACATACTCCTCCTGTCTGGGCCCCACATGGCTATCTGAGGTTCTGAGAATACGAGTGGTTTTCTGAGAACACAAGGCTGCCACAGGCCTGATGAAAACAGCCACCTGTCAGAAGATGCTTGGACTCGTTCACCTTGTTATGACCCTATACTTGTGATGAAAGCTCAAGTTTCGGTCAAACCCACTTCTGAGCTTTTAATAGCTGATAAGATAGTTGCTGCTGTCAGGGGGAGGTTAGATTTATTAAAATGTTGTTGCCAGGGAAACTCACGCAAGGAGGACTGGGAGAGGCTACATGAGTTACAGGATGTCTTAGATATTTTGCAGAACCTGGGGAGAGCTATCATATACTGTACTCTGTACCAACTTCTGCCTACAATTGTATTACTAAAATATAATTTAAATACTTAAGCAAAGAGTCTGCGTTTCCTTTCCATTACTAATGTATGTTTGATAATGATATATATCTGATCATTTGTTGAAGAAATTGACCAACACTTGCTAAAATACAGCCACAGGTTACTAAAATACAGCCCCAGGTTACTAAAATAAAGCCCCAGGGTACTAAAATACAGCCCTATGTTACTAAAATACAGCCCCAGGTTACTAAAATACAGCCCCAGGTTACTAAAATACAGCCCCAGGTTACTAAAATACAGCCCCAGGTTACTAAAATACAGCCCCAGGTTACTAAAATACAGCCCCAGGTTACTAAAATACAGCCCCAGGTTACTAAAATACAGCCCCAGGTTACTAAAATACAGCCCCAGGTTACTGCAGTACAGCCCCAGGTTTCTAAAATAAAGCCACAGGTTACTAAAATACAGCCCCAGGTTACTAAAATAAAGCCACAGGTTACTAAAATACAGCCCCAGGTTACTAAAATACAGCCCCAGGTTACTAAAATACAGCCCCAGGTTACTAAAATACTGCCCCAGGTTACTAAAATACTGCCCCAGGTTACTAAAATACAGCCCCAGGTTACTAAAATACAGCCCCAGGTTACTACAGTACAGCCCCAGGTTACTAAAATACAGCCCCAGGTTACTAAAATACTGCCCCAGGTTACTAAAATACAGCCCCAGGTTACTAAAATACTGCCCCAGGGTACTAAAATACAGCCCCAGGTTACTAAAATACTGCCCCAGGTTACTAAAATACAGCCCCAGGTTACTAAAATACTGCCCCAGGGTACTAAAATACAGCCCCAGGTTACTAAAATACTGCCCCAGGTTACTAAAATACTGCCCCAGGGTACTAAAATACAGCCCCAGGTTACTAAAATACTGCCCCAGGTTACTAAAATACAGCCCCAGGTTACTAAAATACAGCCCCAGGTTACTAAAATACTGCCCCAGGTTACTAAAATACAGCCCCAGGTTACTAAAATACAGCCCCAGGTTACTAAAATACAGCCCCAGGTTACTAAAATACAGCCCCAGGTTACTAAAATACAGCCCCAGGTTACTAAAATACAGCCCCAGGTTACTACAGTACAGCCCCAGGTTACTACAGTACAGCCCCAGGTTACTAAAATACTGCCCCAGGTTACTAAAATACAGCCCCAGGTTACTAAAATACAGCCACAGGTTACTAAAATACAGCCCCAGGGTACTAAAATACAGCCCCAGGTTACTAAAATACAGCCCCAGGTTACTAAAATACAGCCCCAGGGTACTAAAATACAGCCCCAGGTTACTAAAATACTGCCCCAGGTTACTAAAATACAGCCCCAGGTTACTAAAATACTGCCCCAGGTTACTAAAATACAGCCCCAGGGTACTAAAATACAGCCCCAGGTTACTACAATACAGCCCCAGCCCCAGGGTACTAAAATACAGCCCCAGGTTACTAAAATACTGCCCCAGGTTACTAAAATACAGCCCCAGGTTACTAAAATACTGCCCCAGGTTACTAAAATACAGCCCCAGGGTACTAAAATACAGCCCCAGGTTACTACAATACAGCCCCAGCCCCAGGGTACTAAAATACAGCCCCAGGTTACTAAAATACAGCCCCTGGGTACTAAAATACAGCCCCAGGTTACTAAAATACAGCCCCAGGTTACTAAAATACAGCCCCAGGTTACTAAAATACAGCCCCAGGTTACTAAAATACAGCCCCAGCTTACTAAAATACAGCCCCAGGTTACTAAAATACAGCCCCAGGGTACTAAAATAAAGCCCCAGGGTACTAAAATAAAGCCCCAGGTCACTAAAATACAGCCCCAGGGTACTAAAATACAGCCCCAGGTTACTACAATAGAGCCCCAGGTTACTGGCCATCAATACGTTCCCAATCTCTCTGATATCACACTATACTACCCTAGTGTTCGTTATTCTCGGACAGTTTTATCCACAGAGATCACACAAGTTGTCCTCCTTTTTCTTAAGCTGGAACAGTTTTATCCATAGAGATCACACAAACTGTCCTCCTGTTTCTTAATCTGGGACAGTTTTATTCACAGAGATCACACAAATTATCCTCCTGTTTCTTAATCTGGGACATCTTTATTCACAGAGATCACACAAGTAGCCCTCCTCACTATGAATACTCTGAGTATCTTTTATTTCAAGCACTACCAGAAAAGCCTAAAGGTTCTGAGCCTCCCTTGCAGACAGGCACCCAATGTGGAACATACCTTTGTTGGAGTGCGAGGCAGAATTCAAAGCCATGCAGAGATGTGCTGTGATAGACCGGTGCCCGTCAATCAGCACGGCCACCGTCCGGCTGTTTGAGCTCTGTGTTGAATTGAAGGGCATTTGCATGTGTGAGCATGTTTGAACATATGTAGGTGATGGACCTTCTGGTCCCTCTGGTCCTTAGCCATACTACTTCAACAGGCCCCTCAGCCTTGCACAACTTGGCATGTTCTCACACTGACTGACTGGGGCCCGGACGTAATATTCGTCCACAACGAGAAGAATATGTTCCAGAATATGAAAATAAATGGAGCATTGTTAACCATAATCCTATAATCCCTTATAAACTGCCACTAGTTCATGAAAGAAACAGCGTCTAAAGTCACTCCAGTTAAATCTATGAGCCACAAATCAAGACGGATGGCTCTGTTGCAAACCTCTACTGCCCCCTTCTGGAATATTATTGAATATGCACTGAAGGAGACACTGGAAAATACTCACCTGATATGGACCAAAGACATGGACAAATGTATATTTCCATGCTGTTGCTTATTGCCTTCAAAGCTAATGAGTATGAGTATATACAACTCATAGGAATTCATGTGTAGGCCTAATTGTATTGCAATGCATTGAGTGTAAATACATTGGGGGTCTTCGCTGAGCATTGTACAGTACTTAAGTAATACTATCCTATATGAAGAATAAATCAGTTCCATGTACTGTTATGCATGTCAGTTTTCACATACTACATTTTAATTTACATACCCCTAAGTCCTGACTTGCGAGGAGTACAGTTTGTCAAAAAGCGCGCTGTTTTTTTCATCTGACAGATGGATGGAGTTTAGTGGTAGGGAAGGGGGGTTGATACACAAAGTACACCATTCCCCTGTCGCTCACTCTTGACCACATGCTGAACTCCCCTGCAATGGAACAGAGTGATGCTCCATGAGGAAACACTCAGAAAGGGTTGGCCTATTTGTCTTAAAATGTTCCATGAATATGAGCCATGCATGGTCAGAGACAGACAACATCTGTTTTCACTCCTGCAAACATTAAAGAAATGATTAGGTAGAATAAAAAAAACTAGATTTGGATAAATTATAACAATATGTTTATTTCAAAGACCTCCACTAGGACTATTACCTGATCTGGAATGAATTATTATGATTATATACCATAGTATATTTGACTATTGCTCAATTTTTTATTCAAAATGAAAAACCATGTCGATTTTGAAACAACTACAGTAAAATAATACAGCCTCGTTTAGGATGGCTACAGCTGTGGTGTCAATGGCCTGGAAGAGTGGCTACAGCTGTGGTGTCAATGGCCTGGAAGAGTGGCTACAGCTGTGGTGTAAATGGCCTGAAAGAGTGGCTACAGCTGTGGTGTAAATGGCCTGAAAGAGTGGCTACAGCTGTGGTGTCAATGGCCTGAAAGAGTGGCTACAGCTGTGGTGTCAATGGCCTGGAAGAGTGGCTACAGCTGTGGTGTCAATGGCCTGGAAGAGTGGCTACAGCTGTGGTGTCAATGGCCTGGAAGAGTGGCTACAGCTGTGGTGTTAATGGCCTAGAAGAGTGGCTACAGCTGTGGTGTCAATGGCCTGGAAGAGTGGCTACAGCTGTGGTGTCAATGGCCTGGAAGAGTGGCTACAGCTGTGGTGTCAATGGCCTGGAAGAGTGGCTACAGCTGTGGTGTCAATGGCCTGGAAGAGTAGCTACAGCTGTGGTGTCAATGTCCTAGAGGAGTGGCTACAGCTGTGGTGTCAATGGCCTGGAAGAGTGGCTACAGCTGTGGTGTCAATGGCCTGGAAGAGTGGCTACAGCTGTGGTGTCAATGGCCTGGAAGAGTGGCTACAGCTGTGGTGTAAATGGCCTGAAAGAGTGGCTACAGGTGTGGTGTCAATGGCCTGGAAGAGTGGCTACAGCTGTGGTGTCAATGGCCTGGAAGAGTGGCTACAGCTGTGGTGTAAATGGCCTGAAAGAGTGGCTACAGCTGTGGTGTCAATGGCCTGAAAGAGTGGCTACAGCTGTGGTGTCAATGGCCTAGAAGAGTGGCTACAGCTGTGGTGTCAATGGCCTGGAAGAGTGGCTACAGCTGTGGTGTCAATGGCCTAGAAGAGTGGCTACAGCTGTGGTGTCAATGGCCTGGAAGAGTGGCTACAGCTGTGGTGTCAATGGCCTAGAAGAGTGGCTACAGCTGTGGTGTCAATGTCCTAGAAGAGTGGCTACAGCTGTGGTGTCAATGGCCTGGAAGAGTGGCTACAGCTGTGGTGTCAATGGCCTGGAAGAGTGGCTACAGCTGTGGTGTCAATGGCCTGGAAGAGTGGCTACAGCTGTGGTGTCAATGGCCTGGAAGAGTGTCTACAGCTGTGGTGTCAATGGCCTGGAAGAGTGGCTACATCTGTGGTGTCAATGGCCTGGAAGAGTGGCTACAGCTGTGGTGTAAATGGCCTGAAAGAGTGGCTACAGCTGTGGTGTAAATGGCCTGAAAGAGTGGCTACAGCTGTGGTGTAAATGGCCTGGAAGAGTGGCTACAGCTGTGGTGTAAATGGCCTGAAAGAGTGGCTACAGCTGTGGTGTAAATGGCCTGGAAGAGTGGCTACAGCTGTGGTGTCAATGGCCTGAAAGAGTGGCTACAGCTGTGGTGTCAATGGCCTGAAAGAGTGGCTACAGCTGTGGTGTAAATGGCCTGGAAGAGTGGCTACAGCTGTGGTGTCAATGGCCTGAAAGAGTGGCTACAGCTGTGGTGTAAATGGCCTGGAAGAGTGGCTACAGCTGTGGTGTCAATGGCCTGGAAGAGTGGCTACAACTGTGGTGTCAATGGCCTGAAAGAGTGGCTACAGCTGTGATGTCAATGGCCTGGAAGAGTGGCTACAGCTGTGGTGTCAATGGCCTGGAAGAGTGGCTACAGCTGTGGTGTCAATGGACTGAAAGAGTGGCTACAGCTGTGGTGTCAATGGCCTGAAAGAGTGGCTACAGCTGTGGTGTCAATGGCCTGAAAGAGTGGCTACAGCTGTGGTGTCAATGGCCTGAAAGAGTGGCTACAGCTGTGGTTTAGAGTGGCTACAGCTGTGGTTTAGAGTGGCTACAGCTGTGGTTTAGAGTGGATACAGCTGTGGTTTAGAGTGGATACAGCTGCTGTTTAGAGTGGATGCAGCTGCTGTTTAGAGTGGATACAGCTGTGGTTTAGAGTGGATACAGCTGCGGTTTAGAGTGGCTACAGCTGTGGTTTAGAGTGGACACAGCTGTGGTTTAGAGTGGATACAGCTGTGGTTTAGAGTGGCTACAGCTGTGTAGAGTGGATACAGCTGTGGTTTAGAGTGGACACAGCTGTGGTTTAGAGTGGATACAGCTGCTTGTTTACAGTGGATACAGCTGTGGTTTACAGTGGCTACAGCTGTGGTTTAGAGTGGATACAGCTGCGGTTTACAGTGGATACAGCTGTGGTTTAGAGTGGATACAGCTGCGGTTTAGAGTGAATACAGCTGCGGTTTACAGTGGATACAGCTGTGGTTTACAGTGGCTACAGCTGTGGTTTAGAGTGGATACAGCTGCGGTTTAGAGTGGATACAGCTGTGGTTTACAGTGGATACAGCTGCGGTTTACAGTGGATACAGCTGTGGTTTAGAGTGGATACACCTGCGGTTTACAGTGGATACAGCTGTGGTTTAGAGTGGATACAGCTGCGATTTAGAGTGGATACAATCAGTTAGAGTGGTACAGTCAGAGAATACTTAAATCAGTTATAGAACCCATAGCTCTCTATGGTTGTGATATTCTCCCAAAATGGGACAAACTCCCAATTGAGACTCTGCTTGCAGTACTTGCCAGCAAACTAGAAAATCTAGGCAAAGGTCAGGACCATCTTTGTCCTGCAAGGAAACACTTTTTTATAGTTGAACAAAATGATTTTGCAAGCAGTAGGCATTTTAATTAAATGTGGAGTGGATCGTTGAAGTTACGTGATGATGTCATATGCCCCGCTTACCTTCAAAATTATCACCCATCAGGCCTTAATGGTAGAGTGGCCAGACGGAAGCCACTCCTCAGTAAAAGGTACATGACAGCCCGCTTGGAGTTTGCCAAAAGGCACCTAAAGACTCTCAGACCATGAGAAACAAGATTTTCTGGTCTGATATAACCATGATTAAACTCTTTGGCCTTAATGACAAGTGTCACATCAGGAGGAAACCTGGCACCATCCCTAAGGTCAAGCACGGTGGTGGCAGCATTATGCTGTGGGGATGTTTTTCAGCGGCAGTGACTGGGAGACTAGTCAGGATTGAGGGAAAGATGAGTGGAGCAAAGTACAGAGAGATCCTTAATGAAAACCTGCTCCAGAGAGAGCTCAGGACCTCAGACTGGGGCGAGGGTTCACCTTCCAACAGGTCAACAACCCTAAGCACACAGCCAAGACAACGCAGGAGTGGCTTCAGGACAAGTCTCTGAATGTCCGTGAGTGGCCCAGCCAGAGCCCAGACTTGAACCCGATCGAACATCTCTGGAGAGACCTGAAATAGCTGTGCAGCGACGCTCCCCATCCAACCTGACAGAGTTTGAGAGGATCTGCAGAGAAGAATGGGACAAACTCCCCAAATACAGGTCTGCCAAGCTTGTAAAATCATGCCCAAGAAGATTCAAAGCTGTAATCGCTGCCAAAGGTGCTTCAACAAAGTATTGAGTAAAGGGTCTGAATATTTGTATAAATGGGATATTTCATTTTTTAAATTTTTTATAAATCAGCAACAATTTCTGAAAACCTGTTTTTGCTTTGTGATTATGGGGTATTGTGTGTTGATTGATGCGGGAATTTTTTTATTTAATACATTTTAGAATAAGGCTGGAACGTAGGACAAGTTTACATTTTTAAATCTGAGAGTAAATAGAGCTGACTATATTGATAAAAGTCACCTTGTCCGAGAGAGATTTACATCAGACCAGGGTAAGCCTACACAAAACACAGACCTTGTGTTTCTATAATCGCGCATAGGAAAAATGAATGGTGGAAAAACGATTGGAACCATTTTCCTGTTTGACCGCTAGGTTTTATGGGTATTATGACACCTCCAATGTGGGGCTCTATTCAAATAAAATATAATTTTATTGGTCACATACACATGGTTAGCAGACGTTAATGCGAGTGTAGAGAAATGCTTTTGCTTCCAGTTCCGACAGTACAGTAATATCTAACAAGTAATCTTACAATTACACAACAACTACCTAATACACACAAATCTAAAGGGATGCAATAAGAATATTTACATATAAAAATATGGATGAGCGATGACCGTGTGGCATAGACAAGATGCAATAGATGGTATAAAATGCAGTATATACAGTTGAAGTCGGAAGTTTACATAACATTTAGCCAAATACATTTAAACTCAGTTTTTCACAATTCCTGACATTTAATCCAAGTAAAAAAATCCCTGTTTTAGGTCAGTTAGGATCAACACTTTATTTTAAGAATATGAAATGTCAGAATAATAGAGAGAATTAGTTATTTCAGCTTGTATTTCTTTCATCACATTCCCAGTGCCTCAGAAGTTTACATACACTCAATTAGTATTTGGTAGCATTGCCTTTAAATTGTTTAACTTGAGTCAAACGTTTCAGGTAGCCTTCCACAGGCTTCCCACAATAAATTGGGTGAATTTTGGCCATTTCCTCCTGACAGAGTTGGTGTAACAGAGTCAGGTTTGTAGGCCTCCTTGATCGCACACGCTTTTTCAGTTCTGCCCACAAATTCTCTATAGGTGTGAAGTCAGGGCTTTGTGATGTCTACTCCAATACCTTGACTTTGTTGTCTTTTGTCCACAACTTTGGAAGCATGCTTGGGTTCATTGTCTATTTGGAAGACCCACTTGCGACCAAGCTTGAACTTTCTGACTGATGTCTTGAGATGTTGCTTCTATATATCCACATCATTTCCCATCCTCATGATGCCATCTATTTTGTGAAGTGCACCAGTCCCGCTTGCAGCAAAGCACCCACACAACATGATGCTGCCACCCCCGTGCTTCACAGTTTGGATGGTGTTCTTTGGCTTGCAAGCCTCCCCCTTTTTCCTCCAAACATAACGATGGCCATTATGGCCAAACAGTTCTATTTTTGTTTCATCAGACCAGAGGACATTTCTCGAAAAAGTACGATCTTTGTTCAATGTGCAGTTGCAAAACGTAGTCTGGCTTTTTTATGTCGGTCTTCCTTGCTGAGTGGCCTTTCAGGTATGTCAATATAAGCCTTGTTTTACTGTGGATATAGATACTTTTGTACCTGTTTCCTCCAGCATCTTCACAAGGTCCTTTGCAGTTGTTCTGGGATTGATTTGCACTTTTCCCACCATTGTACGTTCAACTCTAGGAGACGTCTCCTTCCTGAGCGGTATGGCGGCTGCATGGTCCTATGGTGTTTATATTTAGGTAGTGTTGTTTGTACAGATGAACGTCGTACCTTCAGGCGTTTGGAAATTGCTCCCAAGGATGAACCAGACTTGTGGAGGTCTACAATTTTTCTTGGCTGATTTCTTTTGATTTTCCCATGATGTCAAGCAAAGAGGCACTGAGTTTGAAGGTAGGCCTTGAAATACATCCACAGGTACACCTCAAATTGACTCAAATTATGTCAATTAGCCTAACAGAAGCTTCTAAAGCCATGACATAATTTTCTGGAATTTTCCAAGCTGTTTAAAGGCACAGTCAACTTAGTGTATGTAAACTTTTGACCCACTGGAATTGTGATACAGTGAATAAGTGAAATAATCTGTCTATAAACAATTGTTGGAAAAATTACTTGTGTCATGCACAAAGTAGATGTCCTAACCGACTTGCCAAAACTATAGTTTGTTAACAAGAAATTTGTGGAGTGGTTGAAAAACGAGTTCTAATGACTCCAACCTAAGTGTACGTAAACTTACAACTTCAACTGTATATAGTATATATCTTTTTTTTTTCAGGCTCTCGGCCCCAGCTGTGATGCATCTGCACTGACCTCACCTTTTGGATGGTAACGGGGTGAACAGGCAGTGGCTCGGGTGGTTGTTGTCCTTGTTGTCCAGGATGCTCTCAATTGTGTGCATCTGTAAAAGTTTGTGAGGGTTTTAGGTGACAAGCTAAATTTCTCCAGCCTCCTGAGGTTGAAGTGGCGTTGTTGCGCCTTCTTCACCACATTGTCTTTCTCCACTGGTTTCTCCACTGCTGTTAAATTGCGACTCCACTTTGTCCCTATTCATTTCGCTTGCTTGATTGCCTTGCGGAGGGAATAACTACACTGTTAATATTCGGCCATATTCCCAGTCATCTTTCCATGGTTAAATGTGGTGGTTCGTGCTTTCAGTTTTGCACAAATCCCGCCATCTATCCATGGTCTCTGGTTAGGGTAGGTTTAATTAGTCACACTGGGTACAACATCTCCAATACACTTCCTTATAAACTCACTCACTGAATCCGTTTATAAATCGATGTTATTCTCTGAGGCTACCTGTAATATTTCCCAGTCCGCGTGATCAAAACAGTCTTGAAGCATGGATTCCGATTGGTCAGACCAGCGTTGAATAGTTCTTGTCACGGGTACATCCTGTTTTAGATTCTGCCTATAGGGCGGTAGAAGCAAAATGGAGTTGTGTTCTGATTTGCTGAAGGGAGGGCAGTCTAGGGTAGTCTAACTTGTTATTACTCCAACTTTGTGAAAGAGACAAATTGACATGTTAACATTTTTTGTAAAAAACTACTTTATATTGAAGGAGTGCCTTTGATTCAATGGCCTGCACATGGGCAGTTCGGTGAGAGATGACCTTTAGACCCAATGACGTGTTGCTGCACATGTGCTTAGCTAGCCAACATAGCCATGACATCGCCTACAACTATGATCGGGGATTTCTATTGGAGAAGCAGTTTCTGCCTATATTCATACTGTACTGTCTGTCTTTGATTATACTTTACAAGTGGCACTCGTTCATATAGCACTCCTCACAGAACACAGGCATAAATACACTGCGGATAATGGGGAACATTGGCGACATCTGGAGGGGGGTGGAGACAAGCACAAAGACAGGTGAAACAGATCAGGGTGTGACACAGAATAATAGATGTTTGGCAAATCTATGAATTACACTACACAAAAGTTTTAGAACACCTACACATTCAAGGGTTTTTCTTTATTTGTACTATTTTCTACATTGTAGAATAATAGTGAAGACATCAAAACTATGAAATAACACATATGGAATCATGTAGTAACCAAAAACGTGTTAAACAAATCAAAATATATGTTTTATTTAAGATTCTTGAAATAGCCACCCTTTGCATTGATGACAGCTTTGTAGAAAATTGTCAAAATAAAGAATAACCCTTGAATAAGTAGGTGTTCAAAAACATTTGACCAGTGTATGTACGACCACCACGGTGGAAAAAGTATCCAATTGTCATACTAGAAAATGGCTAAAGTAAAATTCACCCCCAAAAATACTAATTGAGTAAAAGTCTAAAAGTATTTGTTTTTAAATATACTTAAGTATCAAAAGTAGAGATAATTTCAAATTGCTTATAGTATGAAAATAAGACAGCACCATTTTATTTTTGTAATTTTATTTACGGATAGCCTGGGGCACACTACAACACACAGACGTCATACACAACCAAAGCATTTGTGTTTAATGACTCCTCCAGATCAGAGGCTGTAGGGATGACAAGGGATGTTCTCTTAATAAGTGAGTGAATTTGACCACTTTCCTGTCCTGCTAAACACTGAAACTTTTTGGGTGTGAGGGAAAATTGATGGAGTAAAAAGTACATTATTTTATTTAGGAATCTAGTGAAGTAAAAGTAGTCAAAAATATAAATATTAAAGTAAAGTACAGATACCTAAAAAAACTACTTAATTAAGTAGTGCTTTAAAGTATTTTTACTTAAGTACTGATGACAGCTGGAGATTTCGCCACTCAAAACATTTTTGTATAGAATCTTTCCAAAAGTATATTCTGTCGGAAGGGTTAATACGAATTTAAAATAATTTGACATGATTTATATGAATAGGGTCATGAACATTGAAATGAACAAGGGAGAGTTTAAACGTAGGCTAAGTCTGGCATACGCTTTATCCCATACTTTACAATAACTATTTTGCAGTGGTCTTAGGTAGTCTCCGTTTAGGCTATTCACTCCATCGTTACACTGCTGTGATCGCCATTCAGCACCATAGCACCTTTCGCCTTTGGAAAAGCACCCCTCTGTCTCAGAAGATGCCCTTCTGGAGGCATGCAGCCATAGAGTCATTATACAATACGTACGTTCAACCTTTTGGCAGCTATCTGGCTCCATAGTGTACGGCCGTGTTTGTGATGATCAAAACCGTAAAGGGTCAATTGTGACCGACTGATCTACAACTAATGAGTAGTTGTTATGATGCATGTTTTTTTTGTATATCAGTCAGTTGGAAGTCACCTGCACCTTTGGCTGTGATATCGAACACACCCAATGGCTCCCGATGTTTTACCAAGCGATGCCGCTTCCTAGTATACAGGTCGTAGGTTAGTAAAGGGGCTCCACACTTAGGGTTCAGCTAATTTTGAAATCTTGTTTTTTAGGCCAATTACATTTTTTGGCAGGGAAAAAAGTACCACTAGATGTCCCAAAAGTACAGGCTACTGCCATCAACCTCCTGAAATTGGGGCACATATAGGTTAGGTCAAATTCAACATTACTTACCAGGCGTAATCAATAGAATGGAAAAGTTAGTGACCCGACATCTCAAGAAAAAAATACACACTGAGGGGATGTTAGCTTGGACTGGCGAACCTGTTCTTAGAAAAGGGAGGGTTCAACAAGAAGATAATTATGATGTGAAGAGTGGAGGATGTTTACTAGTCTTAAATATATTTTTATCCCCCAGTCATTAGGACCCACACTACGGCCATGCAGTTTCCTGCTATCCCTGGAGTCCAAGTGTCCACCCCTGTGGGCCGAGAGAATGGGACCGAGAGACTATTGTACACTTTTTTGTCAGCAGTAGACTACTTACTGTAATTACATTCTCAAATTAAAATAGTTATCGTCACAGATATATACACTACTCAAAAAAATAAAGGGAACACTAAAATAACATCCTAGATCTGAATGAATGAAATATTCTTATTAAATACTTTTTTCTTTACATAGTTGAATGTGCTGACAACAAAATCACACAAAAATTATCAATGGAAATCAAATTTATCAACCCATGGAGGTCTGGATTTGGAGTCACACTCAAAATTAAAGTGGAAAACCACACTACAGGCTGATATAACTTTGATGTAATGTCCTTAAAACAAGTCAAAATGAGGCTCAGTAGTGTGTGTGGCCTCCACGTGCCTGTATGACCTCCCTACAACGCCTGCTCCTGATGAGGTGGCGGATGGGATCTCCTCCCAGACCTGGACTAAAGCATCCGCCAACTCCTGGACAGTCTGTGGTGTAACGTGGCGTTGGTGGATGGAGCGAGACATGATGTCCCAGATGTGCTCAATTGGATTCAGGTCTGGGGAACGGGCGGGACAGTCCATAGCATCAATGCCTTCCTCTTGCAGGAATTGCTGACACACTCCAGCCACATGAGGTCTAGCATTGTCTTGCATTAGGAGGAACCCAGGGCCAACCGCACCAGCATATGGTCTCACAAGGGGTCTGAGGAGCTCATCTCGGTACCTAATGGCAGTCAGGCTACCTCTGGTGAGCACATGGAGGGCTGTGCGGCCCCCCAAAGAAATGCCACCCCACACCATGACTGTGACACCGCCAAACCGGTCATGCTGGAGGATGTTGCAGGCAGCAGAACGTTCTCCACGGCGTCCCCAGACTGTCACGTCTGTCACATGTGCTCAGTGTGAACCTGCTTTCATCTGTGAAGAGCACAGGGCGACAGTGGCGAATTTGCCAATCTTGGTGTTCTCTGGCAAATGCCAAACGTCCTGCACGGTGTTGGGCTGTAAGCACAACCCCCACCTGTGGACGTCGGCCCCCATATCACCCTCATTGAGTCTGTTTCTGACCGTTTGAGCAGACACATGCACATTTGTAGGCCTGCTGGAGGTCATTTTGCAGGGCTCTGGCAGTGCTCCTCCTGCTCCTCCTTGCACAAAGGCGGAGGTAGCGGTCCTGCTGCTGGGTTGTTGCCCTCCTACGGCCTCCTCCACGTCTCCTGATGTACTGGCCTGTCTCCTGGTAGCGCCTCCATGCTCTGGACACTACGCTGACAGACACAGCAAACTTTCTTGCCACAGCTCGCATTGATGTGCCATCCTGGATGAGCTGCACTACCTGAGCCACTTGTGTGGGTTGTAGACTCCGTCTCATGCTACCACTAGAGTGAAAGCACCGCCAGCATTCAAAAGTGACCAAAACATCAGCCAGGAAGCATAGGAACGGAAAAGTGGTCTGCGGTTATCACCTGCAGAACCACTCCTTTATTGGGGGTGTCTTGCTAATTGCCTATAATTTCCACCTGTTGTCTATTCCATTTGCACAACAGCATGTGAAATGTATTGTCAATCAGTGTTGCTTCCTAAGTGGACAGTTTGATTTCACAGAAGTGTGATTGACTTGGAGTTACATTGTGTTGCTTAAGTGTTCCCTTTATTTTTTTGAGCAGTGTATTATGTAATTAATCCAGTTCTGCAGAATTCCTTGGCCCAATTCCAATGTTATAAACTTAGACTTTCATGCCTGAATGTTTCACATTCCTACGGAATCAAGCAGATAGTATGTAGTTTCCTCAATACTTGTGTGTTCCTTGTTGCCCCTGAAATAGGTGTGTCAGTTAGTTGAATTGTTTCTCTGTAAATATCTGACAAATTCCATTACCCTGATGATAAATACTTACTGTAAACTCCATATGATGTTATTGTCTTGTGCTGAGACATCCACACACATACACACACAAATAACAGTAGGCTACAATGCATTGCACTGACATGACGTCAGCCTTGCCTGGCGAACCTGTTCTTAGAAAAGGGACATGTGATTGAGGGTTGGAAGACACACAAGGTGCGCGCGCGTGTGTTTAGTGACAGTGCTGCCTCCGTAGACTAACAGCTACAATTTCTAAAGGTATGTTCTCTCTATTAAATATTATAATGTTATCCCCTTGGATAAGAGTTCTCTGTGTGTGCACTGACCTTGTAGTTGGAGCACCACATCTTATGCGAGGATAAGCTGCTGTTGCTTTAAAGCCAAAGGTCTGTTTCTCTTTCTGTTATCTATATTTCATGTGACTAACTAAGTATCTGACTAGGCTATATCTTATTGCACTGTGTTGTAATACAACATCATACCATGTTTCCGATCTATCACTGATCTACTGTTAATACACTTTTGTAAAAGGAAATGTGAATTTATTAGAGCCAATCTACTGCTGTAATCCTTCTACAGTCTAGTACTGTACTACGTCTAGTACAATCTGTAGAGGTAGTAGGCCTAATGTACTACAACAATCTGCTACTGTACATTGAACTGGGCCATGACCTGCAGTAAGAAAGGAAGATAATTATGACGTGAAGAGCGGAGGATGTTTACTCATCTGAAAGATATTTTTATCCCCCAGTCATTAGGACCCACCCATCGGCCATGCAGTTTCCTGCTATCCCTGGAATCCAAGTGTCCACCCCTGTGTATGGTAAGAGTAAGTTATCAATGTTACATGTTGTACAAATCTTTTGTGAACAGTAGACAATTTTGTGAAATGAAATACTGAATTGAAAAATGAGTTTTCGTCATTAGTTTATTTAAAACTACAAGTCAGCATAATGATGACTCCGCAGGTAATTAAACCAGCTCTGCAGCATTCCTTGGCAACTCAGACATGCCTGAATGTTTCACATTCCTACGGAATCAACCAGTCAAACACGTCGTTTCCTCAATACTTGTGTGTTCCTTAGTGCCTCTGAAATATTTGTGTTAGTTAGTTGAATTGTTCCTCTGTAAATATCTGAGAAAAGGTCATTACCCTCATGCTAAATACTTACTGTAAACTCCAAATGATTGTATTGTCTTGTGCTGAGACATCCACACAAAGAACACGTCTAAATTCTTACAGACGGAAAATCATTACAATTACTCCATTCACTTGGAGCTTTTACTTCCTGTGAGAAAACATCAGTCGGCGTGGCACTGTCTCCACTTGGCGGGCCAGCCTGTCTTCTTAAATGGGGGCCAGTCAATGAGCTTTAGCCTGAGCAGGCGTCACTTCCTTTATACAGGCTGCTGCATTCAATCAGCTGATTCAGCACAGAGAGAGGCTGTGTGCTGTGTCTTCTCTGGCCTCCACACTGCTATAGCCTTTCACCTCCTCCCTGCCTCCACCCTTTCCCCCTAACAACCAGCCCAGCTGACCCTCCCATCCCCCCACAAGCCTCCACTCACACACCCATGCCACATGAAGCCCAGCTCTTAGTGAGTGAGTGGAAAAAGTTACACCAGTCTTTCTGTGTGTTGGCCAGGCAATCGAATGCAGCAGCACAAGCCACTGTCCCACAAGCTGAGCTGCGTCTGATCCCAGTCCTCTACTCAAGGTATTGATGCGCTTTAATGGCTTTATTCTGCTGTCATTCACTGAGAAACTTCTATTTTCAGCCTGAGGTGAGGTTGTTGCTCAGTGCGACTATTCATTTTAATTGGATGTTTAAACTAAAAATCCAGAGACCTGGGTTGTTATCGTTCTGTCTTTGTTTTAATGTACATGTTAATTATGACTCATCAGATACATACACAACTTTGTTTTGGTAACTTTTGTTCGGTTGTAAATCACAGCCAAACCACACTTGAAAGTACAATTAATGTTGAAGTCACTGCCGATGACTGTCCCTCCACATGTTTTTACTCACTATTCCTTTGACACAATCAGTCAAACACAGGGGCTGCCTTTTAAACAGCTAAGCAGTATTACATTAATTGAAATCTGCTAACAAATTAAATTGCTTCAGCGGCAACAGCTTTTTAAGAGCAGGACCATCTCGTTTGAACACATCGTATTCCAGCTCAGAGGACAGGCAACAATGCAAAGTAGTCTCCTTATGTCTCCTATAAGCCATTCAGCCCCGCTATAATAACACTGCCACGGGCTGCTACTGCTGGGTGGGATACAGACCTCAGGCTCACATGGAGCTAACGTCCTTTTCTCCGACAGACAGCCCCAGCATGGAGAGCCCCTTGAGTGCAGAATCAGCTCCCCCAACCCCAACCCCAGCTCCCAGAAACCATACTCCTTCTCCAAGTCCAAGAGCTGAGGCCCAAGAGTTGAGAATGGAGGAGAAAGAGAGAACAGCGGACACAGAGGAGGACCCTATATATCTGTCTCTGTTATCAAAAGTGTCAGTGCTTGTGGATGAGCCAGCAGAGGATGCATCAGAGAGGGCTGAGGAGAGAGCTGAGAGAGAGGCTCAGAGGCAGCTCCTGGCCACAGAGGAGCTGGTCTACACAGAGAGGAACTACCTGAGACTCCTCCAGGTCTGCACCTGCACCATCAGGAGCAACCTGCAGAATCTCCAGGTACTATGCTGCATAGGGCTAATAGAGTTTCCTGAACATGTAACCTGACCAGTGACAACTCTGGGCCCTACTGGGACTACAGTCAAATTACCGCTCTCTAAGATGTGGTTATCTTGAAGCACAATGCTTTATTTCCTTTCACGTCTCGGAAAGTTTTTCAATATAATCAAATGTCTTTGATTACAAGGCCACGCTTAAAACAGGAGTTTCGTAAAAACAGGTTGGTATCCCATTTTATGGGGTGGAAGACAGGCCTGTCTATGCATCAGCCAGTTGTAATGATGAAGGGGATAATGTGGGATAGAGGATGGAGGGAGGAGGATAAAGAGATGGAGAGGATAATGTGGGATAGAGGGAGGAGGATAAAGAGACGGAGAGGATAATGTTAGGAGAATAATGTAAGGATAATTATATGTGGGAGAGAGGATGGAGGGAGGAGGATAAAGAGATGGAGGGGATAATGTAATTATATGTGGGAGAGAGGATGGAGGGAGGAGGATAAAGAGATGGAGGGGATAATGTCATTGTACATGGGAGAGAGGATGGAGGGAGGAGGATAAAGAGATGGAGAGGAGGAGGGGATAATGTCATTATATATGGGATAGAGGATGGAGGGAGGAGGATGGAGAGGAGGAGGGGATAATGTAATTGTATATGGGAGAGAGGATGGAGGGAGGAGGTGGAGAGGAGGAGGGGATAATGTAGTGGTGGGTGAGCAGTAAAGTCAGTCTGTACCTTCTCTCCTACCACAGCCACAGCTGCCTAACCTGGACAGCATGTTCCTGTACATAGAGGAGGTGATCGACGTGTCAGGGCGCCTCCTTAGCCTCCTGGACCAGAAGCAGTTGACACCCCATGATCCTCTCTTCCTGGAGACTCTATGTAAGTAGTAAGAATAGTGCAATGCTGTATCAGTACAGTTTCCTTGGCTGGAATACACCTAGTGATTTTCACTCCCGGGTAGTTACTAATATATTTGCACCTGCACTACTAATCCTATGAGGCTATCATGAACAGGCTCATGTCCACCCCCTCTGTTGATACCAGCTGCTTGTCATGATGTGTTCTACATGGCTGTGTGTATTAAAGTCCTATTAGTACATTTTCCACCATGGTTATTAGCAACACTTACACATACAGTCCCCCTTGCAGTCAAGCTGCTTGGATGGGTCAGCTAGATAGCGAAAAACAAAAAGTCTCTCTCTGTGGGGACCTTGTTAGCCTCGGTTATATTTCAATGTGGAGCAAACAAAACAAACAGAGCCAAGTTCCCTTTTTCCATTATTTGTTGACCTTGTTCAGCACCTGGACTGCTAGGTGTTCAAACATTGATATTTTCTGCAGAGATCAAACCTGCAAGAACGACTACACAACAGCAACAAAATTAAACGCCTTTATATATTCATTTGTATCACCTTAGCAGTGTTCCATGGGATGGATAAAGGACAACATGGGAGGCATACAAGTACATTTATATCACTTCATGAATACTTGATTCATATCCCCTTCAGGTGATGCCTTCCTCAGTCTATCAACAGACATGGAGTCGGCATACAAGGAGTACCTGGCCAACTACAACACCGTCACAGCGTTAGAGAACAGCTACAAGCAGAAAGATGCCCTGTGGACTGAGATAGTGAAAGTCATCAAGTCCTCAGAGTATGTTCATATCTCCCTCTGCATTCCTGTTCCTGCCATTCTTTGTCTCTAAAGTCCCATTAAAATCCACGACTGAAACTGGCCTTGATATCACACCCCATCTCTATTGTGTTATGAACCTCCATGTTTTCTCACTATAAGTCCAGGAAGTATGACCAAGTGAGACTGTTGTGTACAGGCCAGAGGTGAATGCCACCTCTCTGAGCTTCTTCCTGGTGATGCCAGTCCAGAGGATCGCCCGCTACCCTCTTCTCCTCCAGACCATCATGAAACACACAGAGCCTGGGCACCCAGCCTACTCTCTTCTGGAGCAAACTGCCCACACCGCCATAGCCCTGAACTGCAGGATCAATGAGTACAAACGCTTCAGAGAAGTAGGTGAGAACATGAGCTAGCTATCACCATCTAGTAATCATTCCCTGTGATTGGTTCTACTATTCAGACAGGGACGAGGAATTGGTAGATTGTGGCCCTTGCCTTCACTTATTCCTGAACACCCATATTAGAATTTGTTGTCTTGTCATCACAGCCGACAAATACAAGAAGACGGAAACCCTGACGATAAGGGATAAGATGAATCGTCTGAACAGCCACAGCATCGCTAAGAAGACGGCCAGACTGAGTCAGTTCATCAAACATGAGACGGGGATTGCACCAAAGGTAAGGTACTGTCTGTGCCGGTCCTTGTTAAGATCACTCAGCTATAAAATGAAGCTACACTTTCTACAAGTAAGAGAAACCGTGGTAAGAGAACAAATGATATGACTAGTGTTTACCTGCTGTAAACCTTGATGCCATTGAGGAGCATTTGTTACATAAAGTATGTAGAGAGTCGCTGAACACAATGACTCATGCTATGCTGGAGGATTCTCACATGGTTATGAGTGTTCCTTTTGCGAACATTTTTATACATATTATTCATCAAGTCACTAACTGAAGCTCTGGGTCTCTTTTTAGCTATGGATGGTAGAACTACTAGAATGTTCCTCTTTTAATATCTGTTACGATTTATAGAGTTTACTGTTAAAGGGGTACTTTGGGAGTTTGGCAATGAGGCCCTTGATCTACTTCCTCAGAGTCAAATGCACATGTAGACACTATTTACTTCTCAGTGTCCAGTATGAAGGAAGTTAGAGGTAGTTTTTAGAGCCAATGCTAACTAGCATGCTAGCAGATACCAATAGACTTTGAGTCATCGCGCTAACGCTAGTTAACATTGGTTCACGAAACTACCTCAAACTTCCTTCATACTGGACACAGAGATGTAAAAATGGTCTCCATGAGTTCATCTGACTCTGGGGAAGTAAATAAAAAACCTCATTGCTAAAATCTCGAAGTGTCCCTTTAATAACTTCCCTCTGTTCAATTCCAGCTGGTAGATGAGGAGTTTGATGCCTTGGAGGGATTTTTCTATCTCCTTGAAAATGGTATCACCGTGCTACATGAAAATGTGGAGACATATCTAGACCATCTACAGGTGAGCTTTTGTTGACCCTAGCCCTTTGTCATGGAGACCAGAGCAAAATCACCATGACAACACTGGAATCACTTTGTTTATGTGTGGCTTTCCACTCAACGTATAATTAGTGCATTCACTTCTGGCTTGGCATCCTCTTCCACTAAAGAATGGCTACAGCTCTGATCTGAAATACTTTTTTTATTCTTCAGTGGTGAGCAGTTGACAATTTAGAGACAATATAACTGTAAGAAAATCAGTTTAAAGTATTCAGCCTGCTACTCACTGCCCCACCTAATATGTGAATGCAGTCCCTCCCTACTGCCAACAACCACAGCCACCACTGCCGCTCATAAACCATGCATTACTGACACTACCACACAGATTTGTGTTTACGTTTCCCCCCATGTCTAATTCTAGTTCATGTTGTAACTTTCCTTCCATTGTTATATTCCAGAGGTTTCTTAGCTGTCGACCAGAGGAGTTTGATCTTGACATGGATGGTGAGAAGCCTGCTATATGCTACAAAGAAATCATAACAGCACTGAGGCAATGGATACTTCCTACATTTGTAAGTTAAACTGCAGTACCATGTTGTTATGTCACAAAAATAGGCATCAGAAAAATACTTATGCCTATGGACGAGTTTCACTTTCCTTCTTGTCAGGCCTGTCCTTCAGGCTTCAGACTACGCTGTCTGGACCTCACACTTGTAACTCCCCTCCCCCGCTCATCCCTCTATCCCATCCCCCTCTCTCTCTCCAGGAGAAGAGGATGAGGACTTTGGTCCACAAGCCCATCTGTTCCCTGAGAGAGCTCCTGGCGGGGCCTCGTAACCTGATCAGTAAGCGTCTGGACAAGCTGCTGGACTACGAGCTGATCGAAGAGAAGCCCAGTCTGAGCTACGATGAGCAGGCGGTGGCTAACACCTATAAGACCATCAACACCCTGCTCCTCAATGAGCTGCCCCAGTTCAACGGCCTGGCCCTCACCCTGCTCTGGGGCATGCTGGGGGCTTTCAGCTGCCTGCACAAGGACCTGGCTAAAGACATGGAGCAGCTCTTCCAGGGATTCACCCAACAGGTACACAATAATACAGTACTGGAGTAGAGGGGATGACTAGCATGTTTCTTTTGGGGGTACAGACAGATGCCTATTTTCTCTATGATCCTAAAGGCTACATTAGTGAAGTAGCATTATGCTCATGTATTTGTTACTACTTTTAGAATCAGATTTCAGTGGGAGCTATACCAAAAGCAGAGATGTTGCTGAAGTTAAACTTGACTATTTGTCTCATCTCATTTTGTTTATGTCTCTTTGCAGCTCCCTCACGGTTCCCTGGAGCCGAATGCATTCTGGGAGTGGGCGGAGTGTTCGGTGCTGGAGGGTGCAAGGAGGCTGGAGAGCCTGTGTTGGAATGTGAAGGACCAACTCAATGCTCCCATTGTCCAGGTCAGTCTCAACAGAAGCTCCACTATAATCTGTTTGGTGGCGATGGGACTTGTTGTTGGGTAACATCGCCAGGGACAGTGTGTGTACACATGCACAGCCCCACAGGACTTGTCAAATAGCAGCAGGATGATTCATACTACACCTACTGTATTCCCTGTCAATGTTCTGATGCTGCATTATGTGTTTGGAATAACCTGAATTGGATCATGATTGCTATTTCTACTAGCCTTGGGGTTAACTGTTGATGGTTCTGAGGAAGGTGAGTCACCTGAAGGGACAACACTAAACACGAGCCCATTTGTCAAAACCAACACACTAGAACACATCATGTCACAACTCACAACATTAACCCGTATTTCCTGTGATAAACCCCTAGCAAAAATATACTGGAAATTACATGACATTTTCCCCCCAGTCAGAAACAGAAACCACCATTAATTTAGCTTGGTCATAATACAGCAATAACTTTACTCTGGCTAGCTCATGGCTCCTATCATCACCACACCACTGCTCATTACTTTAACTGGTGAGAATGTGAAACTGCCGAGTGGGGAGGGAGGAGGAGTGGAGAGATAAATAGTGTAGATTCATCTTCCAGACTAATCTAGACATCTCACAGCCCATGTTATAAGCTGCACTTTGTCTGTCTGCAGTGTTAAGGAGCAGCTCTCCTGGCTGTAGGCCTCACAGAACCACAGCAACCTATTCCCTATATAGTTCACCAGCCCTGCTCAAAAGTAGTGCACTATATAGGGAATAGGGTGCGATTTGGGACATAGCCAGAGATAGTAATGAGACTCAGCCTGTCAGGTCTAGAGGAATACATGACAGCACTAGGGAGGATGGGCTGCTCATCTGTGGCTAGAGATGACTCCTACTTACAGTACTAGAAAGAAACAGGATCGCTTCATTAGCTACTCTTAGATGACATAGTGAAGCCATTTAAACTCTAGAAGTCACCCTGGCTGGTAGCTGAGCAGGTGAACACCAGTGATAATGAACATGGTGAATGACTAGCTGTCAAAGCCATTGCTTTACTATGTTCCTGATGGGTCCTTACCAGTTCCAATATCTCTACCAGAGTTGTGTTCATTAGGGCACACCTCAGAAAAACGTTTAACACATTTTTGCAATGGAAAAAAAGAATTGACATTTCTTATTGAACGAATTCAGGTCCTCCCTTCCTATTTGTCTTCTCTTCCAATTGGTGTGCAATGACCACAACGCTGTCCTCCCAGCCTCTCAGCCCTGGCTCTCAGAAGCGTCTGAAGGTCCTCACAGACAAGCACGGCTCAGGGAAGATCTACCAGCTGATGGGTCATGTGGTGGGGACCAGAGACCTGGACCTGAGCCTGAACAGAGGAGAGCTGGTGGCCATCATCAGTGAGATGGACACACGGGGGGACAAACGACGCTGGCTGGTCGACGCTGGGGGTAAGACCACCAAGACATTTAGCCTTTTCACTAGAGGGGCTGATCTTTAAAATAACAAACAGCTTTCATTTCTAAAAGGAAAGTCGTTCCTTAATTCTGTCAATGTAGCAGTGAATACCAAACCATAATGCTTATAATGCAGCTTCATTCGCCACCAGTTAAGGTGGAGACACCTAATGGTTGTTTACTGTTACTGCTGCATGGGAACCATTCATCTATGCCAGTGAGATCTATCAAGCCAAATAGATTAATGATTAATTATAGGACAACGTGGTTTATATACTGTACATCTCATCAGATTATAATTACTTATGAATTCACGTCTTCCAATCATCTACACCAATCTCCCTGTGTCCAGGTCCAAGAGGATACGTCCCGTCCTCCAAGCTGGTACGTTACCACCAGGTAACTATGGACCCTCCCCCATCCCCTCATCTGATCACTACCATGGATCACGCTGGGGGGGTCAGACGACACTCCTGCACGCCTGGCGTCAGGCGACCCTCCTACACCCCCGATACACCCCAGCCCCGGCTCCTGAGGTCTATGTCGATGACAGTTCCCTGCCTCCAGGTCAGTGACTCTCTGAGCTGCTTGCCCTTGTCAGCCAGGTTGAAATGCAGAGTGCCCCAAACCTTCTCCTGAGTGCTTTATTCATCAATTTGTTTTAGTTCTTCAAACATCATCATACATTGTTGGAGTGTCTTTCACACACACACTCACACACACAGTTACGAATCCCTTTTGGCCCGACAGTCTAGGGGGGGATGATAATGAGACCCGTAACATAACTCATGTAAATTATAATAGTGACAAAGTAAGTGTGAACGTAATAACCAGGACAACTGAAATCTTACCGTCAAACTCAGGGTTTATTTATAAACACACGGTAATGGGGGGAGCAGGAAAAGGGGCTGAGCTGGACCCAAGGAAATAAACAAATATGCAAAAACACCCCTAAGCTAGACTAGCCTACTTTAACAACAGCTAACTAACCAAAAATACAGTGGGTGGTCCGCCCAGTTCTAACTAGTGTTTTTAACAAAGTTTACCTACGGGTAGTGTATGCCCATGGGCGACTTGTCTTGGTTTCCCCTTTTCCCACCAGCAAACACCATAAGCAAAAACAATACTCACAGGAGATGACAAAGTGATTTGGAGGTGCTCAAACAAAAGAGAGGTTAATTAATACACATATACAGTAAACAGGATATAGAATTATAATTTGAATTAAAGGAATAGAATTGAATTCAGTAAAATTCTATAAACAGGTGTAGTCTACACAAATATACACTGAGTGTACAAAACATTAGGAAACCTGCTCTTCCGTGACAGACTGACCAGGGGAATCACGTTGAAGCTATGATCCCTTACTGATGTCACTTGATAAATCCACTTCAGTGTAGATTTTATGTTTATTTTTTTATTTAACCTTTATTTAACTAGCCAGTCAGTTAAGAAAAAAAAAATCTTATTTACAATGACGGCCTAGCTGAAGGGGAGGAGACAAAGGATTTTTAAGCCTTGAGACAATTGAGACATGGATTGGGTATGTGTGCCATTCAGAGGGTGAATGGGGAAGACAAATGATTTAAGTACCTTTTGAACAGGGTATGGTAGTAGATGCCAGGTGCACCGGTTTGTGTGTCAAGAACTGCAACGCTGCTGGGGTTTTTCACGCTCAACAGTTTCCCATGTCTATCAAGAATGGTCCAACAACCAAAGGACATCCAGCCAACTTGACACAACTGTGGGAAGCATTGGAGTCCACATGGGCCAGCATCCCTGTGGAACACTTTCCACACCTTGTAGAGTCAACATGGGCCAGCATCCCTGTGGAACACTTTCCACACCTTGTAGAGTCAACATGGGCCAGCATCCCTGTGGAACACTTTCCACACCTTGTAGAGTCAACATGGGCCAGCATCCCTGTGGAACACTTTCCACACCTTGTAGAATCCATGTCCCAACGAATGGAGGCTGTTCTGAGGGCAAAAGGGGGTTGCAACTCAATATTAGTAAGTTGTTCTTAATGTTTGGTATAGTTAGTGTATAAGGTAGGGTCTAATATAACTGCATTGTTTGTTGAGAAATATAATTAGCTATTCTAAGCACTAAGGTTAAAAGAGTAAGGGGGGAATTCTGACCTGAGTTAAGCATGCATAAATGGAACATAATTACCTTTTTTTAATGGCCTTTTCTAATCATATTCTAACCTTGAACCTAAGTGTGACAATAGCATGCTATGATTCTGACCTTGACTAAACGCCGTAATTCCACCACTTTCAAGTGTGAGGAAACCATGAATAAGGTTGAGCAAACCTACAGGTTCCAAGTGGAAAAAGTCTTTACTTTATTTTTTTAGATAAAAAAGTTACTTTGATATCTGGTAATGTGACATGTCAGATTCAGTGAAACTCATGTTCTATGACTGAGCAGAACTTCTTTGAATTGCAATTAATTAAATTATATTTCCTGTCACTGAAACTCAAATTAAAGATTGTCTATTATATTCACAAAATAGTCAAGTGACCACTCTAACAATGGAAATACACGTCTTCAAAGATGAAAGGCAGGCGGGAAGAAGCAAGATCAGGCAAGACCATTCTAGCCAATAAAGGTGAGATGGGCCCGTGAACAACAGGCCATAGAGATGGATGACTCACCTTTGTATCGGTGTCATTTTGGCGTATGTGACAGCATGGGCAATTTTAAAGTAGTTCATTTTATTCTTCTTCATTGGCTGATTTGCTCCCAACAATATGAATCCCCACCCAGTGTACTTCTTCACCAAGTTTACTTCTTTCAACGGCAATGTCCATGCTAAAACAGGTTATAGCCGTGATGAGACAACGGGCACAACTCCGATGTAGTCTATTTCTTGTTGTTGTTGCCAAAATGCCATGTGCGTCCACTTATATCAGTGCATTCGTAACAACCTAACCATTACGAAACATATTTTTGATCAAGTAAGCCTTACATGTAGCAAATTAGAAATAACATTCAACACCTCCATACAAAAATTTCTCAGGTGCTTATTTCTGCTTATTTTCGTGAAACCTCTCACTTCGCCTCTTCCTCTCTGTTTAAATAAAAATTCCACACCCTGTGTCATGTGACTAATTCTGAAGTGAGCCTAACCCTGGAGGAGACAGATGGTAATTAGTAGTCCAATACCATCACAGGCCACATGGCGGAGCCATTAACCTGCACTTACATGCCCTGCTGATGTTTCTCTAGTTATGTTGTCCAGAGGTGAGCTGTGTTTTCTAATGGCCACCAGGCTAAATACAATCAATCTCTAGGGCATCATGCTCATTACTAAAGCCTTGTTTGCTCTATCTGTTCTGACCTCTGCGGTGTCTTTGCAGGTGCTCGCAGGCTATGACTTCATGGCAAGGAGCAGTCACGAGGTCTCTCTGAGGGCGGGGGAACCAATCAGAGTCCTGGAACCCCATGACAAGAAGGGTAGCTGTGACTGGAGCCTGGTGGAGGTGCGGGGGCAGAGGGGATACGTGCCCTCCAACTACCTGACAGTGATGCCCACATCCACAATGCCCACCACCCCTTACCGCTAGGGTTGCCCCGGGTAACCAGCCACCAGCCAGTCTGAGCTAGACACTGCCACTCAACCCTTCACTGCCACACAGCTCATCTTAGCAGGGGAAGCCTACATCCACAGGAGAGAGAGAGAGAGCGAGAGAGAAGGAGAGTGTGCTGTTGATTGAATCACAGATTTGTGTGTGAAGTGGCGAGGCTGGCATTTGCAGGTAGAGTGCTCCAAGCCCTCAACTGCAGCTCTTATTAGCATGTAAGTGGGAGGCCGCTTCCATCACCAGGAACCAGGGGTGCAATGCTGCTTTTTCCCTGGAGAGACTGACTGAATGACAGGCAGGTAGGAATGTCTCAGCACAGCATGATGATAGAGAAGAGCAGGCAGTCCATCAAGCTTATCTGTCTGTCTGGAGTTCTCACTCACTCACTCACTCACTCACTCTTACACACACACACACACACACACACACACACACACACACACACACACACACACACACACACACACACACACACACACACACACACACACACACACACACACACACACACACACACACACACACACACAGACTACGTAGTCTGGGCGCTGGCAGTTAAACTGATGGAAATATGTACAAACACCATTTTGATGTACCACTAGCACTGTCAGGTGACTTGGCCACTGACGTTGACAGTAATGCAGTTTATGCTCAGGCTAAATAGTTTTCTGATTTTTAGGAAGAATGAGGTCGGCAAACCTTAATGCTAGATTGCATGATCAAATAAGGAAAGTGATTAAGATAGCTTGTTCAAATGGATGAAGCGGATCTAGTTTGATTCCAGACATGAAATGGCAGCAAAGGTGTGTTACTAAACCAATTACATCATTAGGTTGATATGTCTTTAATAAGACAGTTGTTGTACTGCAGCTAGCGAAGCCTTCTCATTGGTCCAAATATCAGGGCAGAGTGAGAAGACCAGACATTACCTGGTGCTGCATTTGGGCTGACTGGTCTAGACAGACATAACTGTCTTTTCTCAGCTGGCCACAAGGGGGCGCACCACACCAGCGCTCACCCAACAGATGTCTGTTGGCTTTACCTTTAGCCTCTTCATTATTAGCTCAGTCGACAGTGACGTTAATCTTCTGGTGGATGTCACACAACCTAAACATGTTCATATCTTACCAGTGTAGTCATGTCATTCCTTTTACTGTCAATATCTGCGACATAATATGATCTAAAGAGAATGTTCTCTCTGTAAGCCCACTGTCAAGGTATAGATGTCATGTTTTTTGAGTTGGATTTATTTCAGTGATTTAACACAGCAGGACCGTGCGTCAGGCGTTTTATAATAATCTCTGATGATATGAAGGAAGAGATCGCTGTTTGAAAGGGAGCACGGCTCTGTCAGTGCAGCAGTGTCATTGTTATGCAGATTGGTGCAGAGTAGTCACTGTGCCCTGGGTAATACAGCACTCAAGCTGGGTATGCAGCTCTTCAGATAGTCACCTCTATTTTACCATGTTGACTCAGAACAGGATTTGTATTAGGCTCTAAGATGGTGCAGTTTCTGAATTTTAGATATAATTTAAGGAAAGGCCACATACCTGTAGATAGTGGTGGTCTATATGTGAGTTATGATAACAGAGCTTTCACTATGTTAGCAACAAAATGGAGAGTAATCACGTGTAAAATGGATGTCAGGGCTTTGAATGTTGTACTAACCAAACGATGCTATTGAATGACACGTGTTGTCCTCCATATGACATTTAAACGTGTGGCGTATTCTGTGTTTGTGGTCGTCACTGCCTCAGCTAAGGACGGGTTGTCACCAGGGATGTGATGCAGTGACTCCCTGCAGCTACCGCTAACCCTAGTATGACAGAACCCTACACAGCTCTAAAAATAAACGTTCTCTCATTCAATGGTTCTATAAATAGCCCACTGCCTGTATAGGATCTTCTGTTGGACCCTTGGCCTCCCCCCGCTGGTCACTGTTGGAACAGCAGTTTTACTCCAGCTACCTCTTCTGGGTGGTACATCGCAAAACAGCTACTGCAATACTAATCAGGCAGGGCTGAATCAAGGCGTCCATGTTGTTTCTGTCAGAATGTAGATCAGAGGCTGCACAATAACAATGTCTATCTGGTTGCAGCCTCATATTTGTGCTGGGCAGAATTTATTGTCCAATCACGGGGGGCTATATTACGGCAGTCAAGGGAGAGAGCATCTGTGTGCCGGGGGGCATTTTTCCTGGAAGAGTTCCCCTCCCAATTTGGGAGGAAGAGTTGAATCACATTGAATGTGATCCATCCAAGCCGCACTAGGCTGGCCACAGAAATGGCAGCAGTGGGCCTGTCCTGGGCGCTTTAAACCAGGGCTGTATTTGGTAACCATTTGGCAACACTCCTGATGCCGTTGCTTCTTTAAGGCCCTGTCAGCTGATCTCTCTGGCACAACCAATTTAGTTTTAACAATAGCTCGTCCCCTGTACTGCTGGACTAGAATGTGAAAGTCTCCCCTGGCTTGTAGCAAATGACTGGCGTTTAGAAGGTAGTGGTGAGACAGGTTAGGGAGGCACATGACACTCTGCCCCCATGCAGCCAGGAAGCCCCTTTCTCCTGATGTTCCCCTCGGGGACCTGGGGAGAGAGCCACTGACATGGTGCAATCACCTCACCGTCCACTGGCTAACTGTCAGTCAGTCGAGGGACAGAGTGGGAGTGGGCCACGGCAGTCAAGCGGAGCAGATCTCCTAGTCAGGGGGATTGACTAGGCAAAAAATCCACAACATCAGGAGTTTATTGCTTTCTCCTTCAGTTTCCAGACCCTCTGAATAAGACATGAATAGAGATGGAACATGGACACACACACTGACATTCTGTAAGAGATGCAGTTCACCAGGTTCCCTTAAACCTGATATAATTTAATCCATAAGTTTGCTACACATTGACTTGAAACTTAATTCGTTATGCCTTTTACATTTGAAGGAAGTTATTTGGCCTGCAATAGACTAGAGTCCTGTCCAGAGAGTGTACTTGTACATCAAGCTGCTGCACGCTACTGAAAGAGGAGATACAACGGCCCATAGGGCAGAAGCCTGTCTTCAACAGGGACACTTAAGTGACATTTATAAAGTAAATGCTTTGATGTTCTATAACTCCATGCTTTCAAACTCCAAAGAGTAGTCAATGATTGTTTACATGTTGATCTGCCCTGTGCTGTATGGGGCAGTGCCCTTTCCCTTAATGGAAATCACATTGACCCCTGTGTGTGGTGACAGTGGGACAGAATGGTCTGGGGCCTAATCAGACTGAAGGAGGGGCCCAGGCAAGAGTGGAGATTTGAGGGCAAGGGGGATATGTTTGTAAAGGGGGAGGCAACACCCCCTCCCTCCTGACTTTTCCTAAAATGATGGCTAACTCTGACTCCATGGCCTCCTCTCTTTCTCTCTCACTATCTGCGAATTGTGGCACTGAGATGCCACTCTTAGTTTATTTAAACCCTTCGATATGCAGGCATGGACTGTCATGGCTACTGGCCAGCATTTGTCCCGCATGGTGGACAGGCAGCCGCTCAAGGTCTGTCTTGTTTTTCAACAGGGAGGACACGGCACTACCTCTCCAATTATATGAAGAGCCTGACTGTGTTTTGAAACAGCCAGGCAGGCGGTCCATACATAAGCTCTAGAGCCCTCTCCCTACTCCCTAGAGCTCTCTCCTCCTCTCCCTACTCCCTAGAGCTCTCTCCTCCTCTCCCTACTCCATAGAGCTCTCTCCTCCTCTCCCTGCTCTCTAGAGCTCTCTCCTCCTCTCCCTGCTCTCTCGTCCACTTCCCATCTCTAGAGCTCTCTTCCCCTCTCTAGAGCGCTCTCCCCTTCTCCCCCTCTACCTGTTCTTCTCTCTAGAGCTCTCTCTCCCTGCACTCTCTTGTAAACAGTACTGGCCTAGGATGTCAGGGATGTAAACAGTCATCACATGGGTGCAGGACTTAGCGCTTGCGATAGTTTGGCACTCAGAGACACGCAGAGGGGGGAAGGAGGAGGGGGATGTTTATGTTCAATGTTAGAAAGGAGCCCATCCCAGTCATCCAACCTGGCACAAACTATATGGCATGTCCCCCCCCCTCTGGCAACCCGATAAGGCACTTTATAACACTTACATGACACTAAGCTCTATAGCGTTTCATTTATTCAAACTCTTGGAGTTCAAATTCGTAATCGCTGCAGTGAAAGTTTAGCTGATGCTGTGGGTTAGAGAAATATTTGTTTTGATTAGATTTGGTACTATTTTAATCTCACTCTTTAAACTGTCAATCATCTCATGTTCTCTTGTTGCTGTAGTGTACAGTATGGACTATAGCTTACAGCCAAATGAAATGCTATATTGCTAGTAGGAAATAACTTTGTTTTTGCAGTTGTACATGTTTACATTAAACATATATACAGCACTACTGGGCGATGTATGTGCTTATGTCCTGTTTCTCATATTATTATTCCCATCTACTGTTTATTTTTCATGAAGTTGGAATGATCAATGATGAGAAACTTGGGCATTGATGGGAACATACAGGGAAGATAAGACATAGGGATCTTCTTGTATGACACATTGGATCCTTCGAGACACAGCCAGCAGTCAAGCCTCGTCTCAGCCAATAGTGTGTGTCCTGAAAACAAATGTGCTATCTCTATCAGGATACATCCTGTGCTTTACAACTACACTCTGGGCCTGGAAGCCTTACCACTACACTCTGGACCTGGAAGCCTTACAACTACACTCTGGGCCTGGAAGCCTTACAACTACACTCTGGACTTTGAAGCCAGTTCCACTGATTTGATTCATTGTTCCCCTATAATCAGGGCCTGATTTAGACCTCGGACACCAGGTGGGTGTATTTAATTGAGGTAGAATAGAACCAGTATGCTCCTTACCTCGTAGGGTAAGAGTTGAATGCCCCTGCTATATAGCATGTTCACACCCCTCTGTACTTGCCACCTGTGATCGATGCCAGGTGAAGCTGGCTCATGCTACAGAAGACGCTTCACGCGGCGGCTAAATCTTTTGACCTTCCTCTGCTCAATTCATCCCAATCCACCAATTCCTTAAAGCTGCCATCTTTTATGGATCCTCTCCCCAACTCTGTGGCCGTAAAATGAATAATTGGTAATTTGGTCATTTGTCTTTGGGGAGAGGGCACAGTTATGAAGACCATACCTCTCTGGAATGGAGTCATTTGCTATTTTATTAGGATCCCCATTAGCTGTTGCAAAAGCAGCAGCGACTCTTCCTGGGGTCCACACAAAACATGAAACATAATACAGAATGACATAATACAGAATATCATTAGACAAGAACAGCTGAAGGACAGAACTACATACATTTTTTAAAGTCACACCAAGCCTACGTATGAGGTGTTGAGGTGAGGTGTTGAGGTGAGGTGTTGAGGTGAGGAGTTGAGGTTAGGTGTTGCTTTATCTGTGTTTTGAAACCAGGGTTGTTGTTTATTTGAGCAATATGAGATGGAAGGAAGTTGCAATAAGAACTCTATATAATACTGTACGCTTTGCGCGTTTTTGACACCTGGTGGCATGTCTGGTGGGGTGTGTGTCAGCTGTGTGTAAGTTAACTATGCAAACAATTTGGGATTTCCAACACATTAATGGTTCTTACAGCTGGGTCAGCTGCATCTTAACTAGGTCTTTCCTTGCAGCACTGGACCATACGACTGGACAATAATCAAGATTCTCTCTCCAGAATTATGGAAACCAGCACCCTCTGGAATGGAGTTGCTTCAGGCCTGGCCAAGGAGAAGCTGATTTTGCAACATAATGTCTTCACCCCCCCCTCCCCAGGATCCTTCCCTGCAATTCAGTGAACACCTCATCCACCTTCACACAGCTACCCCCCCCCCCCCCCCCCCCTCTCTCTCTCCAGAATCTGTTATATGACCCTGCAGGGTGCTCTGAAAGTCTGCTGGCTTACATGAATAAGCATGGTTTAATCATGGCAGAGTAAGTATGTGTGGTTAGCTATGGGAGAGGGAACGGAGTGATTTGGCTGCTTGGTGTTGATGGACTCCCTGTCTTGTTTGTGAAACTGCCTGTGAGGAAGCCCAGAGCAGAGACTGGAGTGGATTGGAGACCGTGGGTTGAGATTAACAGAGAGCAGAGCAGACAACACACACAACAGAACCATGGAGACCAAAGTCTGCCTTGCTGCCTCAGCCTGCTATGGCGACGGCTATTAGGAAAACACACGATACAAACAACATGCTGTAGATCATTTGAGAGCTGTAGCTGCCCCTCTCTGCCTCCCAGCCCCAGCCAGCCACTCAGTCAAGGTTACCTTGGAGCACAAGGTTGTCCATAATAGCGCTGACATCCAGGGAATACTACCACAGAACAATAAAACATGTTTGATTCTACTGTGATAAAACCATCATAAGTCAGAGCAGCTAGGACAGGACCCAGAGCATTCAGGAGCCAAGGGATGGGGTCACACCAGAGGTTAAGAGGGTCAGGAATGCACAAGGCCCTAACTGACTTTTTAGGATTTCTTTTCTTGCAGCCACTCACGTCCCAGTCATGTCCCAGCCAGCACCCATTTGTCCTAGCTCTAGCCCAGCTATCACTACAAGTGACACGTTGGAGAGTTCAGTACGTTCATCTCAAACCGATTGAGGTCTTTGAGGAATCTGTGTTCTCTTTTGAATGTATGTTTATTGACTTGCAGAATATGTCACAAACACCTGTTCCACTTGCACTGTAATCCCTTTGCAGATGAAGGAATTTCAGGCCCTAATCCTGGCTTTAACACCACCCTCAGTGCACCATGCTGCCTGCCTGGTGTAAACAGTGTTGTCACTGTAAACAGTCAACATGTTGGATCATGAGGCCCCAAAACAACACAGTTCTGATAGTCAACATGGTGGCTCATGAGCACCCAAAACAACACAGTTCTGATTGTCAATCCTGATAACAGATGCCTTGTGAATCTTTTCTATAAAGTAAGGATTTTCATAATGACCATGACTGCATTTACACAAGTATTAGCTGTATGCTGTAAACCCTAAATTCATCATCTTTTAACAACCACTGTTGTGAAATAGCACCTAAACAATACCTTTTTAACAATCACCGTTATGAAATAGCATGTAAACAATACCTTTTTAACAATCACGTGGTGAAATAGCACCTAAACAATACCTTTTTAACAATCACCGTTGTGAAATAGCACCTAAACAATACCTTTTTAACAATCACCGTTGTGAAATAGCATGTAAACAATACCTTTTTAACAATCACCGTTGTGAAATAGCATGTAAACAATACCTTTTAAACAATCACCGTTATGAAATAGCATGTAAACAATACCTTTTTAACAATCACCGTTGTGAAATAGCATGTAAACAATACCTTTTTAACAATCACCGTTGTGAAATAGCATGTAAACAATACCTTTTTAACAATCACCGTTGTGAAATAGCATGTAAACAATACCTTTTTTAACAATCACCGTTGTGAAATAGCATGTAAACAAGACCAAGCAAGTCCAAATATCTCTTCATGATTTGGTGGAAGCGAAAACATTTCCTTGCTTGGCTTGTGAGCTCAGCCTTAGTTGTAAAGTGTGTGTGTGTGTGTGTGCTCATGCTTCTCACATTCAAATGTTATTTGTCACATGCTTTGTAAATAACAGGTGTAGAATAACGTTTAAATGCTTATTTACGGGCCCCTTGCTACAACGTAGACAGAGAAAGATAGAAATAATGTAAAACACAAGGAATACAACCACAATGAGTAAATAACTTGTCTATATACACAGGGTGCCAGTACCGAGTCCATGTGCAGGGGTACAAGGTAATTGAGGTAGCTATGTACATATAGGTAGGGGTAAAATGACTAGGAAACAGGATAGATAATAAACAGTAGCAGCAGTGTATGTGACGAGTCAAAAGTTAGTGGCCAACCAAGGACGATGTACAGAGTTGACTGAGGAAACAACACTCCCTGGCCCGGGAGCCTGCTGTCAATTAAGGTTAGTGTTACTGTCTGACAACCTTTAAACTGAATTCCAATTCCCTCCTGGAGAGAGAGGAACATCAAAAAACTATTTTGTGTTACGCAGTCCATCAGTCTTCATATGGAAAGACATTTCTGGTCCTTAGGATTGCATCAATACATGCCTTACTATAATAGTAACAGCACGCAGCTACAACCCAAGGACCACATATTTATACAGTTGAAGTGGGAAGTTTACATAGACTTAGGTTGGAGTCTTTAAAACTCGTTTTTCAACCACTCCACAAATTTCTTGTTAACAAACTATAGTTGTGGCAAGTCAGTTAGGACATCTACTTTGTGCATGACAAATTATTTTTCCCAAAATTGTTTACAGACAGATTATTTCACTTATAACTCACTGTATCACAATCCCAGTGGGTCAGCAGTTTACATACGCTAAGGAGATGCATTCTGTCTCCTAGAGATGAACGTACTTTGATGCGAAAAGTGCAAATCAATCCCAGAACAACAGCAAAGATCCTTGTGAAGATGCTGGAGTAAACAGGTACAATGTATCTATAGCCACAGTAAAATGAGTCCTATATTAACATAAAGGCCGGTCAGCAAAGAAGAAGTCACTGCTCCAAAACCGCCATTAAAAAAGCCAGACTACGGTTTGCCACTGCACATGGGGACAAAGATCGTACTTTTTGGAGAAATGCCCTCTGGTCCTGATGAAACAAAAATAGAACTGTTTGGCCATAATGACCATCGTTATGTTTGGAGGAAAAGGGGGGAGGCTTGCAAGCCAAAGAACACCATCCCAACCGTGAAGCACGGGGTGGCAGCATCATGTTGTGGGGGTGCTTTGCTGCAGGAGGGACTGGTGAACTTCACAAAATAGATGGCTTCATGAGGAAAGAAAATGATGTGGATATATTGAAGCAACATCTCAAGACATCAGTCAGGAAGTTAAAGCTTGGTCGCAAGTGGGTCTTCCAAATGGACAATGACCCCAAGCATACTTCCAAAGTTGTGTCAAAATGGCTTAAGGAGAACAAAGTCAAGGTATTAGAGTGGCCATCACAAAACCCTGACCTCAATCATATAGAACATTGAAGAACTAAAAAAGCGTGTGCGAGGAATGGGCCAAAATTCACCCATCTTATTGTGGGAAGCTTGTGGAAGGCTACCCAAAATGTTTGACCCAAGTTAAACAATTTAAAAGAAATGCTACCATATACTAATTGAGTGTATGTAAACTTCTGACCCACTGGGAATGTGATGAAAGAAATAAAAGCTTAAATAAATAATTCTCTTTACTATTATTCTGACATTTCACATTCTTAAAATAAAGTGGTGATCCTAACTGACCTAAGACAGGGAAGTTTTACTAAGATTAATTGTCAGGAATGTATTTAGCTAAGGTGGACTAATACTTCAACTGTATATTCTTATTCTATTCCTTTACTTAGATTTGTGTGTATTAGGTATTTGTTGTGAATTTGTTAGATATTACTTGTTAGATATTGGTGCACTTTCAGAACTAGAAGCACAAGCACTTCGCTACACTCGCAATAACATCTGCTAAATGCTAAACACGTGTATGTGACCAATACAACTTGATTTACACTACAACCTCTGTCTGGTACATTTTTATTAACAAATGATTTCAGAATATTAGAGAGCAGTTTTGAAATGTAAAAAACAAACAGGATAGTTTTTTTGTGTATGAGGACATTCCATGTCCCCATGCTCCTCCACTGTCACTTCATTGTGTTTTCTCCAACAGACGACACCCCCATATCTCACCACTTTTATTTCTTCTGTCATTTCAAAAGGATGGAGAGAAACAAGATATCAAGCAGATGTGAAGCAGCAGCACAATCCCATTCTGATGGACTGTGGGCTGTCTGTGTAATCTCAATGACATTTTAAAGTTGACCTGGTTGTCTTCCCTGTGGACCAACTGAGCACTGGACCGGTGGTTTGTGTGGATTACCGCCTTGTGTGTGCACTTTGGTCACTCCCCCCCTCCCTACACACTGGCCAGATTGTAGTCTCCTGTCAGTCAGGTAGGAAGGCTCTCCTGTCTCCTGTCAGTCAGGTAGGAAGGCTCTCCTGTCTCCTGTCAGTCAGGTAGGAAGGCTCTCCTGTCTCCTGTCAGTCAGGTAGGTAGGCTCTCCTGTCTCCTGCCCGGTCTCCTGTCAGTCAGGTAGGCTCTCCTGTCTCCTGTCAGTCAGGTAGGAAGTCTCTCATGTCTCCTGTTAGTCAGGTAGGCTGTCCAGTCTCCTGTCAGTCAGGTAGGCTGTCCTGTCTCCTGTTAGTTAGGTAGGCTGCCCTGTCTCCTGTCAGTCAGGTAGGCTGTCCAGTCTCCTGTCAGTCAGGTAGGCTGTCCTGTCTCCTGTTAGTCAGGTAGGCTGCCCTGTCTCCTGTCAGTCAGGTTGGCTGCCCAGTCTCCTTTCAGTCAGAAGAGGGAATGGAGGAGACTCCCACACACCCGACAAAGTGTCCATTAAGAGCCTTAAGCCTGATTTGATTACATCATGATCGCAAGCAATCAAGGCCGACTAGCTGCAGGGGGTTTGTCCCTCCTTCTTCCTCAGCTGTCCATGTCCTCCCAACCTCTCATGGCCATAACAATATAGTGGTAGCACTGTCTAAACTATGACAAGTTTGTCCAACTCATACTCAGAATGTATGTAAAGGGTTACACTTTTGGGGCCTTCCATGAGAACCCACTATGCAAAATAAATGCAAACCACATTCATGATGTTATATAATAAAGGTGGCCCTTGTTAAACTCTGTGGTGTCATCCATCTTGTAGAGAGAGCCACAGGCCGTGTTTGTGTTGTTGGGGAGCAGGAGGGAGGCTACATGGGATGTAGTACTTTCAGACTACATTTAGGCTGCTAGTCTCCTTCATTAAACATGAACCTGTGTCTGTCTGTGGTTGTAAAATCCCACTGTGAGTAGTAAGCCTTGTTTTCACTCTCTCTGTCTGTCAGGGCTGGGCCACACACACTTTACGTACAAAACTATGTGGACATCCCTTAAAATCAGGAGATTCCACTATTTCAGAAACACCCGTTGCTGACAGGTGTATAAAACAAGCACACCGCCATGCAATCTCCATAGACAAACATTGGCAGTCGAATGGCCTCAGTGAAGAGCTCAGTGACTTTCAACGTGGCACCGTCATAGGATACCACCTTTCCAACAAGTCAGTTGGTCAAATTTCTACCCTACTAGAGCTGCCCCGGTCAACTGTAAGTGCTGTTATTGTGAAGTGGAAAGTCTAGGAGCAACAACGGCTCAGCCGCAAAGTGGTAGGCCACACAAGCTCACAGACGGGACTGACGAATGCTGTAGCTTGTAAAAAACATCTGTCCTCGGTTGCAACACTCACTACCGAGTACCAAACTGCCTGGAAGCAACATCTCCACAATAACCTTTCATCAGGAGCTTCATGAAATGGATTTCCATGGCCGAGCAGCCGCACACAAGCCTAAGATCACCATGCGTAATGAATCACGTTTCATCATCTGGCAGTCCAACGGACTAATCTGGGTTTGGCGGATGCCAGGGGAATGCTACCTGCCCCAATGCGTAATGCCAATTGTAAAGTTTGGTGCAGGAGGAATCATGGTCTGGTGCTGTTTTTCATGGTTTGGGATAGGCCCCTTAGTTCCAGTGAAGATAAATCTTAATGCTACAGCATACAATTGCATTCTAGAGGATTCTGTACTTCCAACTTTGGGGCAACAGTTTGGGGAAGGCCCTTTCCTGTTTCAGTATGACAATGCCTCCATGCACAAAGCGAGGTCCATACAGAAATGGTTTGTCGAGATCGGTGTGGAAGAACTTGACTGGCCTGCACAGAGCCCTGACCTCAACCTCATCGAACACATTTGGGATGAATTGGAATGCTGACTGCGAGCCAGGCCTAATCGCCCAACATCAGTGCCCGACTTCACTAATGCTCTTGTGGCTGAATGGAAGCAAGTCCCTGCAGCAATGTCCATAAAATGTCAACAAATAGTAGATGGGTCCTCCCAGCTCAAGCTGTGGCTAGTAGCTGTCCCAGATTCCCATTAGATCAATATTAAATTACACCCTCTGGTGAATAGGGTATTCCCATCTGTTCTTCATGTTATGGAAAGTGATGAGGGACTAATGACTTGAGCTAATGCTGACCTAAACTAATAATGCCTAGTTCAACTGGGGTTGTTATTGCTGAAGTGTTGTTGGCTCCTGGTTCCGTGCTGGTGAGTAAATGCTCTGAGCAGTTCTGATTGAGGTGACATCCCCTCTCTAGGGTCCCTACTCTGTGCCTTTACACTGTGCTATCCTGTTTGAGAGAAGTAACTGGGAAGCGCTCATCATCTCTGAGTTCTTAATCCCAGGAGATGGAGCGGGCTGTCCTCGGGACCTGCATGATGGATGGCTGTCCGGCCGCACTCACAGGTCCCCTACACCGAGCAATCAACCATAACCATCTCCACTGAGACACACATATCCCATAACATCCTAATTTTAGACACCATGGACACCTCCCTTGTCACATTGAAAGGAATCAAAACAACTTGCCTAAGCAAGTAGACTTGCCTTGCTTACTCTGTCACACCCACGCTGATGAATGACTAGCTGGGGGTTAAACGGATACACCTTGGCGCTTACTAAACCAAACCTACTGCGGGCAACGAAACAATGATCACCTAACCTCTCATACCCACCACTGTTATTACATATTTCAACCAGTGGTAAACACTAATCTGATGAGCAACTATGCAGATGTTTATCCTGACTGCCTGGCTACCTGCCTGCCTTCCTGGCTGGTGTACCTGTAGGCCTATCCTGTCCAGCTGACGACCAGTATAATCCCACACTGAGAGAGTCTATTCTGTCATGAAACCAGATAGCATCTCATCTCTCATGTTATGAAACATTTGTCATGTTCCAGAGGGCAGTGTGATTTATACTGTTGTAAACCCCCACAGCACACTGCAAGCCTGACGTTATCACCACTGAACAATTTCAGGCAAGAGGCAATTTCTTTGGAAATGTGTAAACCATAAAGATGAGAGTTAATGTTTAAGCCCATACTGTTTTGCCTTGTCTCTCTCTCCGTACTCTGTGTGACCCGTTCGACTTTTGCACGCCCTTCATGCCAATGGTAGTCAGTGTGAGCAGTTGAGTTGCTTTCGGTTGCACTCTGGTGAAAGGCAAACCATTAACATGGTGGGAGGAGGCGGATGTTGTTAGGCCAGATAAAGCAACTACTTGTAATCCTTCGAACAAAATTTGTCAAAGATGAAGTCGTTGAGATAAGACTGACACCAAAGGATCAAAGTCAAAGAAAAGGAGAGTAGTTTACTATTAGCCACTCAATGGTGCTTTACTAACTCTATTTCCTGCTCTTATACCACCTGAGTTAAGTCTGTAGGTCTAGTTAGCATACAAACTAAGTTTGGGGAGCCTCACCTACATTTTTTGTGCTCCTGTATTTTGACCATGGGCGGTTTTCTGTCACAGCTATTGATGTGATGACCGCAGTCCCCTGAGCTGGCAGCCCATCTGCTCAATCATACATCAGATTGCTTTCATGAGGAACGCTACGCAACATGTGCTATGGGACGCAGGTGGAAAGTTGGTACTGGATGCATTTTTCAACGCAGTCATTTTGAGGAGGGCTCCTTAGTGCTCTCATTAATCATCCAGATTTGGGGTTGGAGCGGTTCTGCTTTTTACACATAGTCTGTACAGCTATTAGAGAGAGAGAGAGAGAGAGAGAGAGAGAGAGAGAGAGAGACTCAAGTATGAATCACAACTCAACCACAGGACTTTCTGTCATTTCTGAGTTATTAGTAATTCACACATGCAGTTTAAGCCAGCCTGGAAAACATGAAGGGTCATGGTCTAGTAAAATGACTTATTGTGTGTGTGTGCAGGCCATGGAGAAATAGGAGGAAGGCAGAGAGTGTGTTTGAGTGTGTGTGTGTGTGAACGAGCCCTGTCCACCGTAGCTACCCACTGGGCACACACTGGTTGAATTCTACCTAATTTCAATGAAATGACAATGAACCAACGCAAAATAGATGTTGAATTGACGTCTGTGCCCACGGCATGTGTACAGGATTTGTGTTCTATGTGCCTGTGGATGATTGGATGACAATTCCAGGTAGTGCAGATACAGTGCCTTGCGAAAGTATTCGGCCCCCTTGAACTTTGCGACCTTTTGCCACATTTCAGGCTTCAAACATAAAGATATAAAACTGTATTTTTTTGTGAAGAATCAACAACAAGTGGGACACAATCATGAAGTGGATCAGCATTTATTGGATATTTCAAACTTTTTTAACAAATCAAAAACTGAAAAATTGGGCGTGCAAAATTATTCAGCCCCCTTAAGTTAATACTTTGTAGCGCCACCTTTTGCTGCGATTACAGCTGTAAGTCGCTTGGGGTATGTCTCTATCAGTTTTGCACATCGAGAGACTGACATTTTTTCCCATTCCTCCTTGCAAAACAGCTCGAGCTCAGTGAGGTTGGATGGAGAGCATTTGTGAACAGCAGTTTTCAGTTCTTTCCACAGATTCTCGATTGGATTCAGGTCTGGACTTTGACTTGGTCATTCTAACACCTGGATATGTTTATTTTTTAACCATTCCATTGTAGATTTTGCTTTATGTTTTGGATCATTGTCTTGTTGGAAGACAAATCTCCGTCCCAGTCTCAGGTCTTTTGCAGACTCCATCAGGTTTTCTTCCAGAATGGTCCTGTATTTGGGTCCATCCATCTTCCCATCAATTTTAACCATCTTCCCTGTCCCTGCTGAAGAAAAGCAGGCCCAAACCATGATGCTGCCACCACCATGTTTGACAGTGGGGATGGTGTGTTCAGCTGTGTTGCTTTTACGCCAAACATAACGTTTTGCATTGTTGCCAAAAAGTTCAATTTTGGTTTCATCTGACCAGAGCACCTTCTTCCACATGTTTGGTGTGTCTCCCAGGTGGCTTGTGGCAAACTTTAAACAACACTTTTTATGGATATCTTTAAGAAATGGCTTTCTTCTTGCCACTCTTCCATAAAGGCCAGATTTGTGCAATATACAACTGATTGTTGTCCTATGGACAGAGTCTCCCATCTCAGCTGTAGATCTCTGCAGTTCATCCAGAGTGATCATGGGCCTCTTGGCTGCATCTCTGATCAGTCTTCTCCTTGTATGAGCTGAAAGTTTAGAGGGACGGCCAGGTCTTGGTAGATTTGCAGTGGTCTGATACTCCTTTCATTTCAATATTATCGCTTGCACAGTGCTCCTTGGGATGTTTAAAGCTTGGGAAATCTTTTTGTATCCAAATCGGGCTTTAAACTTCTTCACAACAGTATCTCGGACCTGCCTGGTGTGTTCCTTGTTCTTCATGATGCTCTCTGCGCTTTTAACAGACCTCTGAGACTATCACAGTGCAGGTGCATTTATACGGAGACTTGATTACACACAGGTGGATTGTATTTATCATCATTAGTCATTTAGGTCAACATTGGATCATTCAGAGATCCTCACTGAACTTCTGGAGAGAGTTTGCTGCACTGAAAGTAAAGGGGCTGAATAATTTTGCACGCCCAATTTTTCAGTTTTTGATTTGTTAAAAAAGTTTGAAATATCCAATAAATGTTGTTCCACTTCATGATTGTGTCCCACTTGTTGTTGATTCTTCACAAAAAAATACAGTTTTATATCTTTATGTTTGAAGCCTGAAATGTGGCAAAAGGTCGCAAAGTTCAAGGGGGCCGAATACTTTCGCAAGGCACTGTAAATATGTCCACAAGCCTGTTGTCATGACAAAGTGTTGCATGAATGTACAGTCTTTGTACCCTGGTAAGTTTTTTCTGTAGCTAGCTTTGAACTGCTTGTATTATGTACTGTCAATAATCAAGAGTCAAGGAAGTTGCAAATGCCCTTTGGTTTCCTGAGCACATGTAAGTGTAAGTGACTGATGTGAAGGACGTGTGTTAACATTACGGGTCTGGATTGGTCGGCATTACTGCCAGAGACCCTCCCAGTGGTCCCTTTGACTGACAGGTGTCATGTATCCAATAAGACCCAAGGTCAAAGGCAGAGGACGACGGGGGCACAACATGTCCTGCCTGGATGACTGTGACTAAGCTGATGCAGGGACACTGTGTTCTGCCTACTGTTATGGGTAACCTGAAATACTACATGCTGTTGTCAGGTCTCCAGGATTCTGGCGGCACTCCAGTCGGGTCAGCTGTCTGTGGTTGAATTGCTCCCTGTCTCTCTTACGTGTGTTTCATGTGTGTGTGTAAACATGCAACATGTGTGCCGAGCAGCAGTTGTGTGTTTCTCTTCTTCTGGACTGATATTCTGGAGTGCACAGGGCTACTAAATCATTCAGAACCCAAAATCTATTCTTATCTCTAACCTTGCACCAACCTCTAGGCTATAGCCTCTCTCTCTCTCTCTCTCTCTCTCTCTCTCTCTCTCTTTCTCTCTCTCTCTCCCCCCCCCCCCTCTCTCGCTCTCTTTCTCTCTCTCCCCTCTCTCTCTCCCTCTCTCTATTTCTTTCTCTCTCTCTCTTTCTCTCTCTCTCTTTCTCTCTCTCTCTTTCTCTCTCTCTCTCTCTCCCTCTCTCTCTTTCTTTCTCTCTCTCTCTCTTTCTTTCTCTCTCTCTCTTTCTCTCTCTCTCTCTCTCTCTCTCTCTCTCTCTCTCTCTCTCTCTCTCTCTCTCTCTCTCAGTGAATGGAGATGGCCGGGATGGTATATTCTAGATCCTGGAATAAGGCTGATTAAAAGGGGGTTGAGGTTCACCTTTTGAGAGTTGTATTTTCCAGCATACCACAGAGTGCACTGGTATCCATTCCCCTTTTGTGACTTACACACACAGCTATTTCAGGCTGAGATCACATGACAATATGCCATGGTGTTCCCCCTGGTCGGTCGCTGTGGGTCAGTTTGTCCATGTGTCTAACTGTAGGTAGGCAGAGCCTCACTAACATGCACTACACTATGTTTAAACGTTAAACAAATACCGCTTTCATGGAATGATGCGTGTGGGTGTGTGTGAAAGCTTGGGTCCATTGAGTTCTGTATACAAAAGAGTGCTTGCCAGATGAGGGCTGGGATCAGAGAGGACAGTAAAGGGAAGTAATGGAGAGGCCTAGTCCCTGCTAGGTAAAGGACTGTCTACACTGCCAGGTTTAAGCCCCAGGGACCTGAGCCCTCACAGGACTCACTGTCCTCCTTGAGCACAGTCTGCAGAGAGGGTTGGCACCGTGACCCAACAGGGGCCCCCTGGTCCTCTCACAGCCCCCTCAGACCAAGGCCCCAGCCCACCACACCTGGAAAGGGTTAAAAGTGGTGGGAGGACCTTTTTGTTTTTCATTAAACAAGAAAATCCAAACTTAACCGTTACACATCGTTAAGAAAACAGAAGGCTGGCGTTGGAGGGGGACTGAGAGGGTGTGGCGCTCTGGGAGGCGTGGCCCACTGTTTACTCGGTGAGAACGCAGCGCTCTTGTTTTGAATTCCTTTGATCCAAATGTTCCTAAAGTAATGCATTGACCTAGAGTCCTAGACGTAGTGGTGTTTGATAGGAAAACTACTGCCAGCCAGGAAAACTTGGATGTTGGATAAGGCTCTCTGTTCCTTAGCATTGGTTTAGTATTGGTTTTCTTAGTATTGGTTTAAATGCCGCATAACATTCTCTGACAAACTCACAATTTCAGGAGGGTTAAATGTGTCGAACTCACAATCTCAGGAGGACTAAATGTGTCAAACTCACAATCTCCGGAGGATCTAAATGTGTCAAACTCACAATCTCAGGAGGTGCTAAATGTGTCAAACTCACAATCTCAGGAGGATCTAAATGTGTCAAACTCACAATCTCAGGTGTACTAATGCACAATATACCATCAAAGTGTGTGTTTCTACCAGTGTTACTCCATTTCCAGTGTTTCCTTATTTTAACCTCTGGGCTGCTCCTTGGGAATGTATATTGATCTCAAGTGGGGAGTATTCAGTGTATAACTGGGTTAGTGGCCTTGAAATGGCCTTGCCATGTAATTAGATGGGAGCTTATCACCACCCCCAGTATCCTATTATAGTGGCCATCGATTGTACCAGTAGCAAGGGGCTGGGGCTAGGGAGTTTCTCCTATTGACTGTAAGGAGGAACCCACAACCCTCCGACCAACTCTGCCACCAGTCCCCATGGGATATAGTAGTGATCCTGGATCTGCTTCTGCAGGGTTTTTGGTTAGGGATAGGGAGTGGAGCAGCATTCACTTCCATTCCCAGTCTCCTTCAAGCGTAGTAAAGTCATACAGCGTGCTTCCCTCCATGCTGTCGTGCTGCTGTGTTAAAATGTAAATTATGCCTGGAGGTCACTCTCCCCTCCACCCTCTACCAGGCACCTGACTCTTAGATATGGAGCGACACTCCTGGAATGTTGGAACTAGCCGCTCATGTGGAACTAACCTTCCTCCAGTTGCAGTTGTCCTTGAGAGAGAGAGAGAAAATACGTCTGCTGACAGATGCTTTTCTTGCTGGGCTGTAGGAACCTGCTGGCTGACCCTTGACATCCTACAGCCCTGGAGGTTTACTAAAGGAATGAAGAGGAAGAAACCTTTGTCCGTCTCTCTCAAGCCTGGATTAAACAGTTAACTTGTCTGAGAGGATCCAACACAAGTCATTTGGTGACATTGTAAAAACCAGTCCAGCTGTTTGGTTCTAAGTAAACAATACATAGTCCAGCTGTTTGGTTGTAATTAAACAATACTCAGTCCAGCTGTTTAGTTCTAATACTACAGTACACAGTCCAGCTGTTTAGTTCTAATACTACAATACACAGTCAGGCTGTTTAGTTCTAATAAAACAATACACAGTCCAGCTGTTTAGTTCTAATGAAACAATACACAGTCCAGCTGTTTAGTTCTAATACTACAATACACAGTCCAGCTGTTGAGTTCTAATAAAACAATACACATTCCAGCTGTTTAGTTCTAATACTTCAACACACAGTCCAGCTGTTTGGTTCTAATAGACAATACACAGTCCAGCTGTTTAGTTATAATACTACAATACACAGTCCAGCTGTTTAGTTCTAATTAAACAATACACAGTCCAGCTGTTTAGTTCTAATAAAACAATACACAGTCCAGCTGTTTAGTTCTAATGAAACAATACACAGTCCAGCTGTTTAGTTCTAATACTACAATACACAGTCCAGCTGTTTAGTTCTAATACTACAATACACAGTTCAGCTGTTTAGTTCTAATACTACAATACACAGTCCAGCTGTTTAGTTCTAATAAAACAATACACAGTCCAGCTGTTTAGTTCTAATGAAACAATACACAGTCCAGCTGTTTGGTTCTAATACTACAATACACAGTCCGGCTGTTTGGTTCTAATAACACAATACACAGTCCAGCTGTTTAGTTCTAATTAAACAATACACAGTCCAGCTGTTTAGTTCTAATAGAACAATACACAGTCCAGCTGTTTAGTTCTAATTAAACAATACACAGTCCAGCTGTTTTGTTCTAATTAAACAATACACATTCCAGCTGTTTAGTTCTTATAAAACAATACACAGTCCAGCTGTTTGGTTCAAATGAAACAATACACAGTCCAGCTGTTTGGTTCTAATAATACAATACACAGTCCGGCTGTTTGGTTCTAATACCACAATACACAGTCCAGCTGTTTAGTTCAAATTAAACAATACACAGTCCAGCTGTTTTGTTCTAATTAAACAATACACAGTCCAGCTGTTTAGTTCTAATACTACAATACACAGTCCAGCTGTTTTGTTCTAATACTACAATACACAGTCCAGCTGTTTTGTTCTAATACTACAATACACAGTCCAGCTGTTTAGTTCTAATACTACAATACACAGTCCAGCTGTTTAGTTCTAATACTTCAACACACAGTCCAGCTGTTTAGTTCTAATACTTCAACACACAGTCCAGCTGTTTAGTTCTAATACTACAATACATAGTCCAGCTGTTTAGTTCTAATACTACAATACACAGTCCAGCTGTTTAGTTCTAATACTTCAACACACAGTCCAGCTGTTTAGTTCTAATACTACAATACACAGTCCAGCTGTTTAGTTCTAATAAAACAATACACAGTTCAGCTGTTTAGTTCTAATACTACAATACACAGTCCAGCTGTTTAGTTCTAATTAAACGATACACAGTCAAGCTGTTTAGTTCTAATTAAACAATACACAGTCCAGCTGTTTAGTTCTAATACTACAATACACAGTCCAGCTGTTTAGTTCTACTACTACAATACACAGTCCAGCTGTTTAGTTCTAATACTACAATACACAGTCCAGCTGTTTAGTTCTAATAAAACAATACACAGTTCAGCTGTTTAGTTCTAATACTACAATACACAGTTCAGCTGTTTAGTTCTAATACTACAATACACAGTCCAGCTGTTTAGTTCTAATAAAACAATACACAGTCCAGCTGTTTAGTTCTAATACTACAATACACAGTTCAGCTGTTTAGTTCTAATACTACAATACACAGTCCAGCTGTTTAGTTCTAATAAAACAATACACAGTCCAGCTGTTTAGTTCTAATGAAACAATACACAGTCCAGCTGTTTGGTTCTAATACTACAATACACAGTCCGGCTGTTTGGTTCTAATAACACAATACACAGTCCAGCTGTTTAGTTCTAATTAAACAATACACAGTCCAGCTGTTTAGTTCTAATAGAACAATACACAGTCCAGCTGTTTAGTTCTAATTAAACAATACACAGTCCAGCTGTTTTGTTCTAATTAAACAATACACATTCCAGCTGTTTAGTTCTTATAAAACAATACACAGTCCAGCTGTTTGGTTCAAATGAAACAATACACAGTCCAGCTGTTTGGTTCTAATAATACAATACACAGTCCGGCTGTTTGGTTCTAATACCACAATACACAGTCCAGCTGTTTAGTTCAAATTAAACAATACACAGTCCAGCTGTTTTGTTCTAATTAAACAATACACAGTCCAGCTGTTTAGTTCTAATACTACAATACACAGTCCAGCTGTTTTGTTCTAATACTACAATACACAGTCCAGCTGTTTTGTTCTAATACTACAATACACAGTCCAGCTGTTTAGTTCTAATACTACAATACACAGTCCAGCTGTTTAGTTCTAATACTTCAACACACAGTCCAGCTGTTTGGTTCTAATACTACAATACACAGTCCGGCTGTTTGGTTCTAATAACACAATACACAGTCCAGCTGTTTAGTTCTAATTAAACAATACACAGTCCAGCTGTTTAGTTCTAATAGAACAATACACAGTCCAGCTGTTTAGTTCTAATTAAACAATACACAGTCCAGCTGTTTTGTTCTAATTAAACAATACACATTCCAGCTGTTTAGTTCTTATAAAACAATACACAGTCCAGCTGTTTGGTTCAAATGAAACAATACACAGTCCAGCTGTTTGGTTCTAATAATACAATACACAGTCCGGCTGTTTGGTTCTAATACCACAATACACAGTCCAGCTGTTTAGTTCAAATTAAACAATACACAGTCCAGCTGTTTTGTTCTAATTAAACAATACACAGTCCAGCTGTTTAGTTCTAATACTACAATACACAGTCCAGCTGTTTTGTTCTAATACTACAATACACAGTCCAGCTGTTTTGTTCTAATACTACAATACACAGTCCAGCTGTTTAGTTCTAATACTACAATACACAGTCCAGCTGTTTAGTTCTAATACTTCAACACACAGTCCAGCTGTTTAGTTCTAATACTTCAACACACAGTCCAGCTGTTTAGTTCTAATACTACAATACATAGTCCAGCTGTTTAGTTCTAATACTACAATACACAGTCCAGCTGTTTAGTTCTAATACTACAATACACAGTCCAGCTGTTTAGTTCTAATAAAACAATACACAGTTCAGCTGTTTAGTTCTAATACTACAATACACAGTCCAGCTGTTTAGTTCTAATTAAACGATACACAGTCAAGCTGTTTAGTTCTAATAAAACAATACACAGTCCAGCTGTTTAGTTCTAATACTACAATACACAGTCCAGCTGTTTAGTTCTACTACTACAATACACAGTCCAGCTGTTTAGTTCTAATACTACAATACACAGTCCAGCTGTTTAGTTCTAATAAAACAATACACAGTTCAGCTGTTTAGTTCTAATACTACAATACACAGTTCAGCTGTTTAGTTCTAATACTACAATACACAGTCCAGCTGTTTAGTTCTAATAAAACAATACACAGTCCAGCTGTTTAGTTCTAATACTACAATACACAGTTCAGCTGTTTAGTTCTAATACTACAATACACAGTCCAGCTGTTTAGTTCTAATAAAACAATACACAGTCCAGCTGTTTAGTTCTAATGAAACAATACACAGTCCAGCTGTTTGGTTCTAATACTACAATACACAGTCCGGCTGTTTGGTTCTAATAACACAATACACAGTCCAGCTGTTTAGTTCTAATTAAACAATACACAGTCCAGCTGTTTAGTTCTAATAGAACAATACACAGTCCAGCTGTTTAGTTCTAATTAAACAATACACAGTCCAGCTGTTTTGTTCTAATTAAACAATACACATTCCAGCTGTTTAGTTCTTATAAAACAATACACAGTCCAGCTGTTTGGTTCAAATGAAACAATACACAGTCCAGCTGTTTGGTTCTAATAATACAATACACAGTCCGGCTGTTTGGTTCTAATACCACAATACACAGTCCAGCTGTTTAGTTCAAATTAAACAATACACAGTCCAGCTGTTTTGTTCTAATTAAACAATACACAGTCCAGCTGTTTAGTTCTAATACTACAATACACAGTCCAGCTGTTTTGTTCTAATACTACAATACACAGTCCAGCTGTTTTGTTCTAATACTACAATACACAGTCCAGCTGTTTAGTTCTAATACTACAATACACAGTCCAGCTGTTTAGTTCTAATACTTCAACACACAGTCCAGCTGTTTAGTTCTAATACTTCAACACACAGTCCAGCTGTTTAGTTCTAATACTACAATACATAGTCCAGCTGTTTAGTTCTAATACTACAATACACAGTCCAGCTGTTTAGTTCTAATACTTCAACACACAGTCCAGCTGTTTAGTTCTAATACTACAATACACAGTCCAGCTGTTTAGTTCTAATAAAACAATACACAGTTCAGCTGTTTAGTTCTAATACTACAATACACAGTCCAGCTGTTTAGTTCTAATTAAACGATACACAGTCCAGCTGTTTAGTTCTAATAAAACAATACACAGTCCAGCTGTTTAGTTCTAATACTACAATACACAGTCCAGCTGTTTAGTTCTACTACTACAATACACAGTCCAGCTGTTTAGTTCTAATACTACAATACACAGTCCAGCTGTTTAGTTCTAATAAAACAATACACAGTTCAGCTGTTTAGTTCTAATACTACAATACAAAGTCCAGCTGTTCAGTTCTAATACTACAATACACAGTCCAGCTGTTTAGTTCTAATACTACAATACACAGTCCAGCTGTTTAGTTCTAATAAAACAATACACAGTCCAGCTGTTTAGTTATAATACTACAATACACAGTCCAGCTGTTTAGTTCTAATTAAACAATACACAGTCCAGCTGTTTAGTTCTAAAAAAACAATACACAGTACAGCTGTTTAGTTCTAATACTACAATACACAGTTCAGCTGTTTAGTTCTAATACTACAATACACAGTCCAGCTGTTTAGTTATAATAAAACAATACACAGTCCAGCTGTTTAGTTCTAATTAAACAATACACAGTCCAGCTGTTTAGTTCTAATATAACAATACACAGTCCGGCTGTTTAGTTCTAATTAAACAATACACAGTCCAGCTGTTTTGTTCTAATTAAACAATACACATTCCAGCTGTTTAGTTCTTATAAAACAATACACAGTCCAGCTGTTTGGTTCTAATGAAACAATACACAGTCCAGCTGTTTATTTCTAATACTACAATACACAGTCCAGCTGTTTAGTTCTAATTCTACAATACACAGTCCAGCTGTTTAGTTCTAATACTACAATACACAGTCCAGCTGTTTAGTTATAATAAAACGATACACAGTCCAGCTGTTTAGTTCTAATTAGACAATACACAGTCCGTCTGTTTGGTTCTAATACTACAATACACATTCCAGCTATTTGGTTCTAATAAAACAATACACAGTCCAGCTGTTTAGTACTAATACTCCAATACACAGTCCGGCTGTTTGGTTCTAATACTACAATACACATTCCAGCTATTTGGTTCTAATAAAACAATACACAGTCCAGCTGTTTAGTACTAATACTCCAATACACAGTCCGGCTGTTTGGTTCTAATACCACAATACACAGTCTAGCTGTTTAGTTCTAATGAAACAATACATAGTCCAGCTGTTTAGTTCTAATAGAACAATACACATTCCGGCTGTTTGGTTCTAATTAAACAATACACAGTCTGGCTGTTTGGTTCTAATAAAACAATACAAAGTCCGGCTGTTTAGTTCTAATTTAACAATACACATTCCGGCTGTTTGGTTCTAATTAAACAATACACAGTCCGGCCGTTAAGTTCTAATTAAACAATACACAGTCCAGCTTTTTAGTTCTAAAAGTACAATACACAGTCCGGCTATTTGTTTCTAATACTACAATACATAGTCCAGCTGTTTAGTTCTAATACTACAATACACAGTCCAGCTGTTTATTTCTAATAAAACAATACACAGTCCATCTGTTTGATACTAATACTCCAATACACAGTCCAGCTGTTTGGTTCTAATAACACAATACACAGTCCAGCTGTTTAGTTCTAATACTACAATACACAGTCCAGCTGTTTAGTTCTAATACTACAATACACAGTCCAGTTGATTAGTTCTAATGAAACAATACACAGTCCAGCTGTTTAGTTCTAATTAGACAATACACAGTCCGGCTGTTTGGTTCTAATACTACAATACACAGTCCAGCTGTTTGGGTCTAATAAAACAATACACAGTCCAGCTGTTTAGTTCTAATACTACAATACACAGTCCAGCTGTTTAGTGCTAATAAAACAATACACAGTCCAGCTGTTTAGTTATAATACTACAATACACAGTCCAGCTGTTTATTTCTAATAAAACAATACACAGTCCAGCTGTTTAGTACTAATACTCCAATACACAGTCCGGCTGTTTGGTTCTAATAAAACAATACACAGTCCAGCTGTTTAGTTCTAATACTACAATACACAGTCCAGCTGTTTTGTCCTAATTAAACAATACACATTCCGGCTGTTTGGTTCTAATTAAACAATACACAGTCCGGCCGTTAAGTTCTAATTAAACAATACACAGTCCAGCTTTTTAGTTTTAAAAGTACAATACACAGTCCGGCTATTTGTTTCTAATACTACAATACATAGTCCAGCTGTTTAGTTCTAATACTACAATACACAGTCCAACTGTTTATTTCTAATAAAACAATACACAGTCCATCTGTTTGATACTAATACTCCAATACACAGTCCAGCTGTTTGGTTCTAATAAAACAATACACAGTCCAGCTGTTTAGTTCTAATACTACAATACACAGTCCAGCTGTTTAGTTCTAATACTACAATACACAGTCCAGTTGTTTAGTTCTAATAAAACAATACACAGTCCAGCTGTTTAGTTCTAATTAGACAATACACAGTCCGGCTGATTGGTTCTAATACTACAATACACAGTCCAGCTGTTTGGTTCTAATAAAACAATACACAGTCCAGCTGTTTAGTTCTAATACTACAATACACAGTCCAGCTGTTTAGTTCTAATACTACAATACACAGTCCGGCTGTTTGGTTCTAATACCACAATACACAGTCCAGCTGTTTAGTTCTAATTAAACAATACACAGTCCAGCTGTTTAGTTCTAATAGAACAATACACAGTCTGGCTGTTTAGTCCTAATAAAACAATACACAGTCCGGCTGTTTAGTTCTAATTAAACAATACACAGTCCAGCTGTTTTGTTCTAATTAAACAATACACAGTCTGGCTGTTTAGTCCTAATTAAACAATACACAGTCCAGCCGTTTAGTTATAATTAAACAATACACGGTCCAGCTGTTTAGTTCTAAAAGTACAATACACAGTCCGGCTATTTGTTTCTAATACTACAATACATAGTCCAGCTGTTTATTTCTAATACTTAAACACACAGTCCAACTGTTTAGATCTAATACTACAATACACAGTCCAGCTGTTTAGTTCGAATAAAACAATACACATATCAGCTGTTTAGTTCTAATACTACAATACACAGTTCAGCTGTTTAGTTCTAATACTACAATACACAGTCCAGCTGTTTAGTTATAATAAAACAATACACAGTCCAGCTGTTTAGTTCTAATTAAACAATACACAGTCCAGCTGTTTAGTTCTAATATAACAATACACAGTCCGGCTGTTTAGTTCTAATTAAACAATACACAGTCCAGCTGTTTTGTTCTAATTAAACAATACACATTCCAGCTGTTTAGTTCTTATAAAACAATACACAGTCCAGCTGTTTGGTTCTAATGAAACAATACACAGTCCAGCTGTTTATTTCTAATACTACAATACACAGTCCAGCTGTTTAGTTCTAATTCTACAATACACAGTCCAGCTGTTTAGTTCTAATACTACAATACACAGTCCAGCTGTTTTGTTATAATAAAACGATACACAGTCCAGCTGTTTAGTTCTAATTAGACAATACACAGTCCGGCTGTTTGGTTCTAATACTACAATACACATTCCAGCTATTTGGTTCTAATAAAACAATACACAGTCCAGCTGTTTAGTACTAATACTCCAATACACAGTCCGGCTGTTTGGTTCTAATACTACAATACACATTCCAGCTATTTGGTTCTAATAAAACAATACACAGTCCAGCTGTTTAGTACTAATACTCCAATACACAGTCCGGCTGTTTGGTTCTAATACCACAATACACAGTCTAGCTGTTTAGTTCTAATGAAACAATACATAGTCCAGCTGTTTAGTTCTAATAGAACAATACACATTCCGGCTGTTTGGTTCTAATTAAACAATACACAGTCTGGCTGTTTGGTTCTAATAAAACAATACAAAGTCCGGCTGTTTAGTTCTAATTAAACAATACACATTCCGGCTGTTTGGTTCTAATTAAACAATACACAGTCCGGCCGTTAAGTTCTAATTAAACAATACACAGTCCAGCTTTTTAGTTCTAAAAGTACAATACACAGTCCGGCTATTTGTTTCTAATACTACAATACATAGTCCAGCTGTTTAGTTCTAATACTACAATACACAGTCCAGCTGTTTATTTCTAATAAAACAATACACAGTCCATCTGTTTGATAGTAATACTCCAATACACAGTCCAGCTGTTTGGTTCTAATAACACAATACACAGTCCAGCTGTTTAGTTCTAATACTACAATACACAGTCCAGCTGTTTAGTTCTAATACTACAATATACAGTCCAGTTGATTAGTTCTAATAAAACAATACACAGTCCAGCTGTTTAGTTCTAATTAGACAATACACAGTCCGGCTGTTTGGTTCTAATACTACAATACACAGTCCAGCTGTTTGGGTCTAATAAAACAATACACAGTCCAGCTGTTTAGTTCTAATACTACAATACACAGTCCAGCTGTTTAGTGCTAATAAAACAATACACAGTCCAGCTGTTTAGTTATAATACTACAATACACAGTCCAGCTGTTTATTTCTAATAAAACAATACACAGTCCAGCTGTTTAGTACTAATACTCCAATACACAGTCCGGCTGTTTGGTTCTAATAAAACAATACACAGTCCAGCTGTTTAGTTCTAATACTACAATACACAGTCCAGCTGTTTTGTCCTAATTAAACAATACACATTCCGGCTGTTTGGTTCTAATTAAACAATACACAGTCCGGCCGTTAAGTTCTAATTAAACAATACACAGTCCAGCTTTTTAGTTTTAAAAGTACAATACACAGTCCGGCTATTTGTTTCTAATACTACAATACATAGTCCAGCTGTTTAGTTCTAATACTACAATACACAGTCCAACTGTTTATTTCTAATAAAACAATACACAGTCCATCTGTTTGATACTAATACTCCAATACACAGTCCAGCTGTTTGGTTCTAATAAAACAATACACAGTCCAGCTGTTTAGTTCTAATACTACAATACACAGTCCAGCTGTTTAGTTCTAATACTACAATACACAGTCCAGTTGTTTAGTTCTAATAAAACAATACACAGTCCAGCTGTTTAGTTCTAATTAGACAATACACAGTCCGGCTGATTGGTTCTAATACTACAATACACAGTCCAGCTGTTTGGTTCTAATAAAACAATACACAGTCCAGCTGTTTAGTTCTAATACTACAATACACAGTCCAGCTGTTTAGTTCTAATACTACAATACACAGTCCGGCTGTTTGGTTCTAATACCACAATACACAGTCCAGCTGTTTAGTTCTAATTAAACAATACACAGTCCAGCTGTTTAGTTCTAATAGAACAATACACAGTCTGGCTGTTTAGTCCTAATAAAACAATACACAGTCCGGCTGTTTAGTTCTAATTAAACAATACACAGTCCAGCTGTTTTGTTCTAATTAAACAATACACAGTCCAGCTGTTTAGTCCTAATTAAACAATACACAGTCCAGCCGTTTAGTTATAATTAAACAATACACGGTCCAGCTGTTTAGTTCTAAAAGTACAATACACAGTCCGGCTATTTGTTTCTAATACTACAATACATAGTCCAGCTGTTTATTTCTAATACTTAAACACACAGTCCAACTGTTTAGATCTAATACTACAATACACAGTCCAGCTGTTTAGTTCGAATAAAACAATACACATATCAGCTGTTTAGTTCTAATACTACAATACACAGTCCAGCTGTTTAGTTCTAATACTACAATACACAGTCCAGCTGTTAAGTTCTAATACTTCAACACAGAGTCCAGCCTCTTAGTTCTAATACTACAATACACAGTCCAGCTGTTTAGTTCTAATAAAACAATACACAGTTCAGCTGTTTAGTTCTAATACTACAATACACAGTTCAGCTGTTTAGTTCTAATACTACAATACACAGTCCAGCTGTTTAGTTCTAATTAAACAATACACAGTCCAGCTGTTTAGTTCTAATAAAACAATACACAGTCCAGCTGTTTAGTTCTAATACAGCAATACGCAGCCCAGCTGTTTAGTTCTAATAAAACAATACACCGTTCAGCTGTTTAGTTCTAATACTACAATACACAGTCCAGCTGTTTAGTTATAATACTACAATACACAGTCCAGCTGTTTAGTTCTAATTAAACAATACACAGTCCAGCTGTTTAGTGCTAATAAAACAATACACAGTCCAGCTGTTTAGTTATAATACTACAATACACAGTCCAGCTGTTTATTTCTAATAAAACAATACACAGTCCAGCTGTTTAGTACTAATACTCCAATACACAGTCCGGCTGTTTGGTTCTAATAAAACAATACACAGTCCAGCTGTTTAGTTCTAATACTACAATACACAGTCCAGCTGTTTTGTCCTAATTAAACAATACACATTCCGGCTGTTTGGTTCTAATTAAACAATACACAGTCCGGCCGTTAAGTTCTAATTAAACAATACACAGTCCAGCTTTTTAGTTTTAAAAGTACAATACACAGTCCGGCTATTTGTTTCTAATACTACAATACATAGTCCAGCTGTTTAGTTCTAATACTACAATACACAGTCCAACTGTTTATTTCTAATAAAACAATACACAGTCCATCTGTTTGATACTAATACTCCAATACACAGTCCAGCTGTTTGGTTCTAATAAAACAATACACAGTCCAGCTGTTTAGTTCTAATACTACAATACACAGTCCAGCTGTTTAGTTCTAATACTACAATACACAGTCCAGTTGTTTAGTTCTAATAAAACAATACACAGTCCAGCTGTTTAGTTCTAATTAGACAATACACAGTCCGGCTGATTGGTTCTAATACTACAATACACAGTCCAGCTGTTTGGTTCTAATAAAACAATACACAGTCCAGCTGTTTAGTTCTAATACTACAATACACAGTCCAGCTGTTTAGTTCTAATACTACAATACACAGTCCGGCTGTTTGGTTCTAATACCACAATACACAGTCCAGCTGTTTAGTTCTAATTAAACAATACACAGTCCAGCTGTTTAGTTCTAATAGAACAATACACAGTCTGGCTGTTTAGTCCTAATAAAACAATACACAGTCCGGCTGTTTAGTTCTAATTAAACAATACACAGTCCAGCTGTTTTGTTCTAATTAAACAATACACAGTCTGGCTGTTTAGTCCTAATTAAACAATACACAGTCCAGCCGTTTAGTTATAATTAAACAATACACGGTCCAGCTGTTTAGTTCTAAAAGTACAATACACAGTCCGGCTATTTGTTTCTAATACTACAATACATAGTCCAGCTGTTTATTTCTAATACTTAAACACACAGTCCAACTGTTTAGATCTAATACTACAATACACAGTCCAGCTGTTTAGTTCGAATAAAACAATACACATATCAGCTGTTTAGTTCTAATACTACAATACACAGTCCAGCTGTTTAGTTCTAATACTACAATACACAGTCCAGCTGTTAAGTTCTAATACTTCAACACACAGTCCAGCCTCTTAGTTCTAATACTACAATACACAGTCCAGCTGTTTAGTTCTAATAAAACAATACACAGTTCAGCTGTTTAGTTCTAATACTACAATACACAGTTCAGCTGTTTAGTTCTAATACTACAATACACAGTCCAGCTGTTTAGTTCTAATTAAACAATACACAGTCCAGCTGTTTAGTTCTAATAAAACAATACACAGTCCAGCTGTTTAGTTCTAATACAGCAATACGCAGCCCAGCTGTTTAGTTCTAATAAAACAATACACCGTTCAGCTGTTTAGTTCTAATACTACAATACACAGTCCAGCTGTTTAGTTATAATACTACAATACACAGTCCAGCTGTTTAGTTCTAATTAAACAATACACAGTCCAGCTGTTTAGTTCTAATAGAACAATACACAGTCTGGTTGTTTAGTCCTAATAAAACAATACACAGTCCGGCTGTTTAGTTCTAATTAAACAATACACAGTCCAGCTGTTTTGTTCTAATTAAACAATACACATTCCGTCTTTTTGGTTCTAATTAAACAATACACAGTCCGTCCGTTTATTTCTAATTAAACAATACACAGTCCAGCTGTTTAGTTCTAAAAGTGCAATACACAGTCCGGCTATTTGTTTCTAATACTACAATACATAGTCCATCTGTTTAGTTCTAATACTACAATACACCGTCCAGCTGTTTATTTCTAATACTACAATACATAGTCCAGCTGTTTAGTTCTAATACTACAATACACAGTCCAGCTGTTTATTTCTGATAAAACAATACACAGTCCAGCTGTTTAGTACTAATACTCCAATACACAGTCCAGCTGTTTGGTTCTAATAAAACAATACACAGTCCAGCTGTTTTGTTCTAATACTACAATACACAGTCCAGCTGTTTAGTTCTAATACTACAATACACAGTCCAGCTGTTTGGTTCTAATACTACAATACACAGTCCGGCTGTTTAGTTCTAATACTACAATACACAGTCCAACTGGTGCTCTGTCCCTGTGGTATATAATTATTCAATCCATGTAGAGAATAGTACAGTATAGTATGGAAATAGGTTATACTGTATGTCCTTGTTCTATCTGTCCCAGTACACAAATGTGAGGATTTATGACAGAGTTTGTGCTTACTTTCATTTTTACCATTTGTACAGTTCCTTAATGATCTCTATTTAACTCTAGCAAGGGATTAATCTTACACACAATAAATCCTCTGACTGCAGACAAAGATCAGCTAGGGGAAAATTGGATTTTCAACATTGATGCTATATTTAGAATTCTAAAAAATATATGCAATGAATTTTACACCACCAGGTTTCTATGGAAATGCATCACACACAACCAGTAAGCAACACATAACTGCATACCGATTACAAACTTTGAGCGCTAATCATCATGGTTTGCGTTTTCTACACCAACATCAAGTAGAATACGTCAATCTCGACAAACAGAAATTAGATCCCTCCCTACTAAGTATTGAAGGCTTGGTTGGCCAATCTCCAAAGCTCATTCAACTTTTTGGTGTTTTGTAACAGATGTCTCTTTCCATTAATCCAATTGCCTTCATGCAGTTTGGATGCAGGAATTATATTAGAGTGGAATGGATGAACATGCACAGGTAGCCTACACGAGACTTTTGAAGTAGCCTGATTGGATTAAAACATTGTGACTCATTGTGTTTTTGCCACACAAAAGGTACACATAAATGACAAACATTCTGGTTATATTGAAGCGTTAGGTTCTAGGTGAGGAATAACCGCTCGGAAAGGAGGCAGAACGGGTGTTAACCTCTAGAGTAGAAGTGGACAATTCCAGTCATCGAGGGCCTGACTGGTGTCACAGTTTTTCCCAGGCCCCAGCTAACAGACCTGACTCCAATAATCACTAAATCATGATCTTCAGGTCAGAGTACAATTTGATGAATCAGCTGTGTTTGCTAGGGATGGAGAAACAGTGTGACACCAATCAGGCCCTCAAGGACTGGAGTAGCCCACCCCTGCTCTACAGGATCGGTGGGTCCCCCACGGGACAGTTGAGCTAACGTGGGGTATTGTGATTAGCATGAGGTTGTAAGTAATAAGAACATTTCACGGTACATAGACGTATCTGATATTGGCAGAAAGCTTGTTAATCTAACTGCACTGTCCAATTTACAGTAGCTATTATAGTGAAAAAATACCATGCTCTTGTTTGAGGAGAGTACACTGTTATGAACTTGAAAATGTATTAATAAACCAATTAAGCACATTTGGGCTGTCTTGACACAAATTTTTTAACAGACATACAATGGTTCATTGGATCAGTTTAAAACTTTGAACATACATTGCTGCCATCTAGTGGCCTAAATCTAAATTGCGCCTGGGCTGGAAAAATACATTATGGCCTTTCTCTTGCATGTCAAAGATGATGGATGATCTTCTGTATTATCTTTTACCAGATCTAATGTGTTATATTCTCCTACATTAACTTCTTGCTCCTACTTGAGACGCAGATGTCTCAAGTAGACACCTGGAAATGCAAATGCGCTGGGCGCCAAGTAGGTCAGGATGTCGTCGATATACAGGACCACCTGACACACAAGTACAGTGCCTTGCGAAAGTATTCGGCCCCCTTGAACTTTGCGACCTTTTGCCACATTTCAGGCTTCAAACATAAAGATATAAAACTGTATTTTTTTGTGAAGAATCAACAACAAGTGGGACACAATCATGAAGTGGAACGACATTTATTGGATATTTCAAACTTTTTTAACAAATCAAAAACTGAAAAATTGGGCGTGCAAAATTATTCAGCCCCCTTAAGTTAATACTTTGTAGCGCCACCTTTTGCTGCGATTACAGCTGTAAGTCGCTTGGGGTATGTCTCTATCAGTTTTGCACATCGAGAGACTGAATTTTTTCCCCATTCCTCCTTGCAAAACAGCTCAAGCTCAGTGAGGTTGGATGGAGAGCATTTGTGAACAGCAGTTTTCAGTTCTTTCCACAGATTCTCGATTGGATTCAGGTCTGGACTTTGACTTGGCCATTCTAACACCTGGATATGTTTCTTTTTTAACCATTCCATTGTAGATTTTGCTTTATGTTTTGGATCATTGTCTTGTTGGAAGACAAATCTCCTTCCCAGTCTCAGGTCTTTTGCAGACTCCATCAGGTTTTCTTCCAGAATGGTCCTGTATTTGGCTCCATCCATCTTCCCATCAATTTTAACCATCTTCCCTGTCCCTGCTGAAGAAAAGCAGGCCCAAACCATGATGCTGCCACCACCATGTTTGGCAGTGGGGATGGTGTGTTCAGCTGTGTTGCTTTTACGCCAAACATAACGTTTTGCATTGTTGCCAAAAAGTTCCATTTTGGTTTCATCTGACCAGAGCACCTTCTTCCACATGTTTGGTGTGTCTCCCAGGTGGCTTGTGGCAAATTTTAAACAACACTTTTTATGGATATCTTTAAGAAATGGCTTTCTTCTTGCCACTCTTCCATAAAGGCCAGATTTGTGCAATATACGACTGATTGTTGTCCTATGGACAGAGTCTCCCACCTCAGCTGTAGATCTCTGCAGTTCATCCAGAGTGATCATGGGCCTCTTGGCTGCATCTCTGATCAGTCTTCTCCTTGTTTGAGCTGAAAGTTTAGAGGGACGGCCAGGTCTTGGTAGATTTGCAGTGGTCTGATACTCCTTCCATTTCAATATTATCGCTTGCACAGTGCTCCTTGGGATGTTTAAAGCTTGGGAAATCTTTTTGTATCCAAATCCGGCTTTAAACTTCTTCACAACAGTATCTCGGACCTGCCTGGTGTGTTCCTTGTTCTTCATGATGCTCTCTGCACTTTTAACGGACCTCTGAGACTATCACAGTGTAGGTGCATTTATACGGAGACTTGATTACACACAGGTGGATTGTATTTATCATCATTAGTCATTTAGGTCAACATTGGATCATTCAGAGATTGTCACGTTCTGACCTCTATTTCCTTTGTTTTTGTATTTATTTAGTATGGTCAGGGCGTGAGTTGGGTGGGCAGTCTATGTTTGTTTTTCTATGTTTTGGGGTAGTTCTATGTTTTCGGCCTAGTATGGTTCTCAATCAGAGGCAGGTGTCATTAGTTGTCTCTGATTGAGAATCATACTTAGGTAGCCTGGGTTTCACTGTTTGTTGGTGGGTGATTGTTCCTGTTTTTGTGTTTGCACCAGACAGGGCTGTTTTGAGTTCTCACGTTTCTTGTTTTGTTTTTCGTTAGTTTGTTCATGTATAGTGTCGTCAATAAATACAATGAACAACCACCACGCTGCGCTTTGGTCCGCCTTTACTTCACAAGAGGAGAACCGTTACAGAATCACCCACCACAACAGGACCAAGCGGTGTGGTAATGGGCAACGGAAAAAGCAGCAGCAGGAGCAGCGCGAGGAGGTATGGACATGGGAGGACGAATTAGACGGAAGAGGACCCTGGGCTCAGCCAGGAGAATATCGCCGTCCCAAAGAAGAACTGGAGGCGGCGAAAGCGGAGAGGCGCTGGTATGAGGAGGCAGCGCGGCGTCGTGGATGGAAGCCCGGGAGTCAGCCCCAAAAATTTCTTGGGGGGGGGCTAACGCCAGGCTACGCCAGGTAGGAGACCTGAGCCAACTTCCTGTGGTTACCGGGGGGCTAGAGAGACCGGGCAGGCACCGTGTTATGCTGTGGAGCGCACGGTGTCCCCAGTGCGGGTGCTCAGCCCGGTGCGGTACATTCCAGCTCCGCGTATCGGCCGGGCTAGAGTGGGCATCGAGCCAAGTGCCATGAAGCCGGCTCTACGCATCTGGTCTCCAGTGCGTCTCCTTGGGCCGGCTTACATGGCACCAGCCTTGCGCACGGTGTCCCCGGTTCGCCTGCATAGCCCAGTGCGGGCTATTCCACCTCGCCGCACTGGCAGGGCGACCGGGACCATTCAACCGGGTAAGGTTGGGCAGGCTCGGTGTTCAAGAGCTCCAGTGCGCCTGCACGGCCCGGTCTATCCGTCACCACCTCCACACCCCAGCCCTCCGGTGGCAGCTCCCCGTACCAGGCTGTCTCTTCGGCCCATCCGTCCAGAGCCTTCCTCCTCTCCAGCGCTGCCGGAGTCTCCCGCCTCTCCGGCGCTACCAGAGCCTTCCTCCTCTCCAGCGCTGCCGGAGCCTCCCGCCTGTCCGGCGCCGCTGCCGGAGCCTCCCGCCTGTCCGGCGCCTCTGCCGGAGCCTCCCGCCTGTCCGGCGCCGCTGCCGGAGCCTCCCGCCTGTCCGGCGCCTCTGCCGGAGCCTCCCGCCTGTCCGGCGCCTCTGCCGGAGCCTCCCGCCTGTCCGGCGCCTCTGCCGGAGCCTCCCGCCTGTCCGGCGCCTCTGCCGGAGCCTCCCGCCTGTCCGGCGCCTCTGCCGGAGCCTCCCGCCTGTCCGGCGCCTCTGCCGGAGCCTCCCGCCTGTCCGGCGCCTCTGCCGGAGCCTCCCGCCTGTCCGGCGCCTCTGCCGGAGCCTCCCGTCTGCCCGGCGCCTCTGCCGGAGCCTCCCGTCTGCCCAGCGCCAGCGCCGCCCGTCTGCCCAACGCCGCCAGCGCCGCCCGTCTGCCCAGCGCCGCCAGCGCCGCCCGTCTGCCCAACGCCGCCAGCGCCGCCCGTCTGCCCAGCGCCGCCAGCGCCGCCCGTCTGCCCAGCGCCGCCAGTGCCGCCCGTCTGCCAGGAGCCGCCAATGCCGCCCGTCAGCCAGGAGCCGCCAGTGCCGCCCGTCAGCCAGGGGCCGCCAGTGCCGCCAGTCAGCCAGGGGCCGCCAGTGCCGCCCGTCAGCCAGGGGCCGCCAGTGCCGCCAGTCAGCCAGGGGCCGCCAGTGCCGCCAGTCAACCAGGGGCCGCCAGTGCCGCCAGTCAGCCAGGGGCCGCTAGAGCCCCTCCGCCCGGAGCAGCTGCCCCTCTGTCCCGAGCAGCTGTCCCTCTGTCCCGAGCAGCTGTCCCTCTGTCCTGAGCAGCTGTCCCTCTGTCCCGAGCAGCTGTCCCTCTGTCCCGAGCAGCTGTCCCTCTGTCCCGAGCAGCTGCTTCACCTCTGTCCCGAGCTGCCCCTCTGTCCCAAGCAGCCCCTCTGTCCAGTGGGGTCATTGAGAGGGGTGGGCATGGTGAGTAAGCCACGGAGACGGACAATAAGGCGGACTGAGACAATGGCGAAGTGGGGTCCGCGTCCCGCGCCAGAGCCGCCACCGCGGACAGACGCCCACCCAGACCCTCCCCTATAGGTCAAGGTTTTGCGGCCGGAGTCCGCACCTTTGGGGGGGGGTACTGTCACGTTCTGACCTCTATTTCCTTTGTTTTTGTATTTATTTAGTATGGTCAGGGCGTGAGTTGGGTGGGCAGTCTATGTTTGTTTTTCTATGTTTTGGGGTAGTTCTATGTTTTCGGCCTAGTATGGTTCTCAATCAGAGGCAGGTGTCATTAGTTGTCTCTGATTGAGAATCATACTTAGGTAGCCTGGGTTTCACTGTTTGTTGGTGGGTGATTGTTCCTGTTTTTGTGTTTGCACCAGACAGGGCTGTTTTGAGTTCTCACGTTTCTTGTTTTGTTTTTCGTTAGTTTGTTCATGTATAGTGTCGTCAATAAATACAATGAACAACCACCACGCTGCGCTTTGGTCCGCCTTTACTTCACAAGAGGAGAACCGTTACAGAGATCCTCACTGAACTTCTGGAGAGAGTTTGCTGCACTGAAAGTAAAGGGGCTGAATAATTTTGCACGCCCAATTTTTCAGTTTTTGATTTGTTAAATTTTTTTTAAATATACAATAAATGTCGTTCCACTTGATGATTGTGTCCCACTTGTTGTTGATTCTTCACAAAAAAATACAGTTTTATATCTTTATGTTTGAAGCCTGAAATGTGGCAAAAGGTCGCAAAGTTCAAGGGGGCCGAATACTTTCGCAAGGCACTGTATGTCCCAGAAACATTCCGTTCACGAATGCCTGGAACACCGAGCATTGGCTAAACCACAAGGTATCCCTAAGTACTCGTTGTGCCCAGACATCGTGCTGAAGTCTTCCATTCATCCCTCTCCAAGACGCGGATCAGATTGTAGGCACTCCGCATGTCCAGCTTGGTAAAAAACGGGGCCCCGCAGAGCTGTTCAATGGCGGCTGGCACCAACGGGAGGGGGTAGCAGTACTTGGTGGTGATGGCATTGAGACCTCTAGTCAATACAGAGACAAATCCCCTCTCCTTCTTGGCCACAAAGAAGAAAACAGCCTATTCAGCGGAGGTGGATAGGTGGATGAAACCCTGTTGGAGAGCCTCCTGGATATACTCCTCCATAGCCATGGTTTCAGCTACCGATGGGGTAGATGCGCTGGTGCAGAGTCTGTTAGCAGGTCGATGGCATAGTTCCAGGGGCAATGAGAAGGGAGACAGGTGGCACGAGTCTTGGAGAAAACCTCCCAGAGATCCTGGTAAACCTCCGGGATGTCAGCCTGGATGGCAACCACAGGACTCTCAACCGACGTGGAACCACAAGGTAAGGGAAAGCAGGTCTTACGGCATCCGGGTGCCAAGGCCGTAATCTCCATCCTCGGCCAGGAGATGGTTGGGTCGTGGATGACTTTGTTTACGGGTGCCTGGGAATGAGGAAGAGGAGGCTTCCTTGGGGCAGGGGTCCCACGGTGATGGTGAGTGGTGCTGTGATGTGTGTGATGTGTGTGACTATGCCAGTGATTGGTTATCCAGAGCTTGAACTGTAAACGTAGAGGAGAACGGGTATGATGTTATGTTCAGGGAGGAGGCAATATTCTGTAATGTAGATGCAGGGAGTCAGGAAGCAAGTGCAGTTAGTAAGTTTAATGACAAAGAACATTGAACGATACAAAACAAAAAAACATAAACAATATTGCCTGATGGGTGATGACAACAGAGTGCTATATAAAGGGGAAGTAATCAGGGAGGTGATGAAGTCCAGGTGTGCATAATGAGGCATAGGTGTGCATAATGAAGGTTGCCAGGAGTACATCAGGATGGGTTGCCATGACCGGTGATTAGTAGACCGGCAACTTTGAGCGTGGATGTGACAGACAATAGACTGGTAGACTATATTTTAGACAGTAGACTGGTAGAATATATTATAGAGAGTAGACTGCGAGACTATATTATAGAGAGTAGACTGCTAGACTATATTATAGAGAGTAGACTGGTATACTATATTATAGAGAGTAGACTGGTATACTATATTATAGAGAGTAAACTGGTATACTATATTATAGAGAGTTGTCGTGTCTTTGGCTATGCCGGATTAAGTGATATGACATGCTATTCTATAAAATAATTTATCCGTAATTAATATTACCTGATTGAGCTAATCATGTAAATGTAATTAACTAGAGAGTCGGGAACCACAAAATAATATTGATAGAGCTGTTATCTTCCGAATAAACTCTTAAAGACCTAGTAATATTTTACATCAATAGCAGTCAATATTAATCGTCATCTTAATTCAGTCTCATCTGAAAATTGTAAATTCTTATCTGCACGAACCCTGGCTAACAAGTTGAATCAGCAATACAAAAGTAGGTTTAATTATTTATTTACTAAATACCTAACTAATCACACAGAATTACGCATACACATAATTAAATCGTAACTTGTTTACAAATTACGTCATAAAGGAAAACGTCCCTAGCGGGCGGAACTGATATGACAGCTTGTTACGCAAAAGAAAAGGGGCTGGGTTTGAGTGAAAGAGCGGGAAGACTGAGGAACAAAAGGCGAAGCTGTGCTATCGTAAATACAGTATCTTATGCATTCTAAATTACCGCCCATTTGGAATAGGAAAATGCAATAAATGTTTACTCTGAGCTGCGCTTCGGTAGGTTGGTGGTAGATGGAAGGCCGTGTTGTCCAACCGAGTCCTTTGTCCTTTGAAGAATGTCTCTGGTTGTCAATTGGATACGTTGTAGAAACGTTGTTGCGTGATGAACGGGATACTCTGTCTGTTCCTTCCTAAACCTCGTTTGCAGCGGCTGTTGCTAAATTAACGGCTAGGAGATATCACTTCTGTAGTGAATAAGAGTTCAAAGTTCATACCATTCGCAACCCAAGCTCACACTGATGTTGGCTTCGTTCTGTAGTTATTGTCTGAACCATTCTGACATCGGACCATCGTTCTCACGTCCTCGGAACAGGAGGTTACATTGTCGTCAAGGCTTTATATAGGAAGGGAGAGGAGGGCGTGTTTGAAAAGTTTTGTTGCCCATGTCCCTTCACAGGGTTAGGCCACTGATTGAGCAGAGCCCTATCTTATGAAAACCCAAATCTCACATTTTAGAACCTAAAATCACATTTCATCCCATCACGAATCATTTAATATTCAAACATTTAAATTGAACAACAATTCCACATGAATCCGATAACTCTGATGTGTAGACTTTCCACTGTAGAGTTTATGTCATCTTATCATTGATGAGAATATCTCAGATGACAACCGAACTGACATCATATTCATTTTAAGTACCACCGCATATGTTCAAGTGGTCGGACTACCAAAATATAGTTAATTTACCCCCACCTTCTGATGTTCCCAGAATCTCTATGTTAACCAAGGGTTTTGCAAATGTAACATCAGTAGGGTAGAGAGAGGAAAAAGGGGGGAAGAGGTATTTATGACTGTCATGACAAACCCCCAGGCCAACGTCATGACAGAGTAGACTGGTAGACTATATTATAGAGAGTAGACTGGTATACTATATTATAGACAGTAGACTGGTATACTATATTATAGGGAGTAGACTGGTAGACTATATTATAGAGAGTAGACTGGTATACTATATTATAGAGAGTAGACTGGTAGACTATATTATAGACAGTAGACTGGTAGACTTAAGCAATAAGGCCCGAGGAGGTGTGGTATATGGCCAGTATACCACGGCTAAGGGCTGTTAAGCACGACACAACGCGGGGTGCCTGGACACAGCACTTAGCCGTGGTACAGTATATTGGCCGTATATCACAAACCCCTGAGGTGCCTAATTGCTATTATAAACTGGTTACCAACGTAATTAGAGAAGTAAAAAAAAAAAAAAAAACACATTACCCTCCCCTATACACAATTTAAAAAAAAAACATTACCCTCCCCTGTGCACAATAGAAACACACATTACCCTTCTGTGTGCACAATAGAAAAACACACTACCCTCCCATGCACAATAAAAAAACATTACCATCCCCTGTGCACAATAGAAACACACATTACCCTTCTGTGTGCACAATAGAAAAACACACTACCCTCCCATGCACAATAAAAAAACATTACCCTCCCCTGTGCACAATAGAAACACACATTACCCTTCTGTGTGCACAATAGAAAAACACACTACCCTCCCATGCACAATAAAAAAACATTACCCTCCCCTGTGCACAATAGAAACACACATTACCCTTCTGTGTGCACAATAGAAAAACACACTACCCTCCCATGCACAATAAAAAAAACATTACCCTCCCGTGACCAATAAAAAAATACATTACCCTTCCCTGTGCCAGCCAAAAAACACACAACCCTCCCCTATTTTGGACCAGCCCTCCTGTCCCTTAGCTAACGCTCTGATAAGATAATTAATTAAAACAATCACAGTCACTACTGGTCTGGCAGCTCACTGTGCAGAGCAAGGGAGGGCAGGAGGGGTTGGCATACTTCTGTCTGGGTTGGGTCTGGGTTTTATCATGGTTCTGATATTGTCTGGGTTGTGGTTATGGTGCCAGGCTGCCCTGCTCTCTTGGTTAGGTCTGGGTTGGATCATGGTTCTGGTGCCAGGCTGCCCAGCTATCTGGGTTGGATCTTGGTTGGACCATGGTTCTGGTGCCAGGCTGCCCATCTATCTGGTTTGGATCTGGGTTGGGTTGTGGTTATGTTGCCAGGCTACCCTGCTCACTGGGTTGGGTCTGGGTTGGGTTGTGGTTCTGGTGACAGGCTACCCTGCTCTCTGGGTTGGGTCTGGGTTGGGTTGTGGTTCTGTTGCCAGGCTACCCTGCTCTCTGGGTTGGGTCTGGGTTGGGTTGTGGTTCTGGTGACAGGCTACCCTGCTCTCTGGGTTGGGTCTGGGTTGCGTTGTGGTTCTGGTGACAGGCTACCCTGCTGTCCTTATTTTCCCCCCTGTACCCCCATCTCCCGGTCATCTAATGACAGAGCCAGGACACACACACACACACACACACACACACACACACACACACACACACACACACACACACACACACACACACACACACACACACACACACACACACACACACACACACACACACACACACATCCTTACACACCCACAGTGACATATACCAGCTTGGCTGCTGGCCACACATTCTCAGGGCAGGCCAAGTTCTTGTTGACTCTAGGTAGGGGAAGCTAGATAAGCTATAGTGACATGGAAGATGTTACAGCGACGCGAGATGAAAGTCATCTGACAGACACCCTTAACATTATGATATCCAGAGTTTGTGATTATATGTTCCATAAGCATTTTTTTTTAAATTGAATTATTAACATAGCTTTGTTCTGCTCAATGTTCTCTACCTAAATACCCCAATTCATGTTGTTAAGTTCAAAAGAATGCAAGATAAAAATTGCTGACACCTTTCAAACCAATGTGGGTTCGGAACATTATAGCCAATTATCTCAGAATCCTCTTCCTGCAGATAGAACCTTATAGTCCAAAGTTGGGTGGATGCTGCTTATGCAATAGGTCGCTACACAATGAACTAAGAACTTTGCAGACTTGTCCAATCAAACAGTATTCTCCATGTTATACAATATTAAACACCAAGTTCCCTTACATTCCCTAGAGTAATCACATTCTACTTGCAGTCTACCAGACACCAATCTAACTGAATGCGATAATTGAATGCAATTCGATTGAGATTATAGTCAGATTACACATTTCTTGAGAAAGGGTGTGTGCTTGTGGGATATTTGACTATAAGGAAGTGAAATGTATTTTTATGAAAGGCTAACATTGTGAACAGTGACAAGGCATTTTATGGTGGCTGGCAGGCTGCCTACGGGGAGTAGAGGTACTGCTGTGCCAGCCTCCACAATCTGACCTGGTATGTTTCTGGTACTGCTGTGCCAGCCTCCACACTCTGGCCTGATATGTATCTGCTACCTGTGCCAGCTTCCACACTCTGGCCTAGTATGTATCTAGTACCTGTGCCAGCCTCCACACTCTGGCCTGCTATGTATCTGGTACCTGTGCCAGCCTCCACACTCTGGCCTGGTATGTATCTGGTACCTGTGGCAGAGTAATAAACATCACATGACAGGGGAAGGAAGTGGCATAATGGTGTCATGGTAGCTCTAATCCTAGTCCCTGGCACACTGTTTACATACTGCAAGTCATAAATGGCCTTGTTCTTAATAATAATAATAAAAAGAAGGCCTTGTTCTTCGTGTCACAATATGCATCCCAAATGGCACCCTATTCCCTATGTTGTTCCCATAGGACTCTAGTCAAAAGCAGTGCACTATATAGACAGTAGGGTACAATTTGGGATGCAACCCACAGTCTCACATTGCACTCAAAAGAGAAAAGGTCTGGTTATTACATGGCATTACTAGTGCCCATAGATTTTCCTGAGCATGTGACCTGACTAGGAAAAACTCAGGGCCTTAATTATCACTATGTGATTGAGCAACAACTGCAGGTATTAACTGCACATCTGCCTTATCCATTTTCACAGAGATGGTAACAATGAAACATAATCTTTACCAAAAGGCAACACACTAGCAGGTCTAGATGGCGTAGGTGTGGGTTGCAGACCCCCAACCCCCGGTATTAGTCAGCATCAGTGAGACAGATGAGGATGAGGAGGACAGTGGGTAGGTAGGTGTGGATTGCAGACCCCCAACCCTCTGTATTAGTCAGCATCAGTGAGACAGATGAGGAGAAAGTGGGTAGGTAGCTGGGCTCTGCTTTCACAAGTGCAGAGCTGCGTTGCAGAGACAGTGACTGTTTGGGAGTGAACTCTCTGAAGTCAATGCACTCTAACCTACACAGATAAATCAGAACATTTTCCTATTTTCAGGCATTGCACGGTTTTCTTCTGCTCAGAAAAAGGCTGTACTCTTCATGGCTCAGTTGATGCATGCATATAAGTCTGGAGGGGATAGTCCTGGGCTGCATCTGAAATGGCACCCTTTTCCCTGTATAGTGCACTACTTTTGACCAGATCCCAATTGGCCCTGGTCAAATGTAACCCACTCTCTAGGGAATAGAGCACCATTTCAGACATAGTCCATCATTCTGTACATCACTGTGGGTGTATGTAGTGCAAATGGTTTTCACTCTGTCCTTGGTTCATTTCCCTTCCTATCTTAGTATTGTGGTGGAGTTTCCGTGAGCTTGCAGAGTTTGAGGATTTCTAGAGGTTATTTGGGGTTGATGCTGTGGTCATGTGCTCTCTAATCTCAAGGTAATTATGAACGATTTCCATGTTACAACATCAGGCCACCATGGGCAGTTAGCCCTGCCCTGGACATCAGACTCTCCCCTGTGTCACCATGACAACACGGAAAGGGTCATCTCTATTAACCCAGAAGTAAAATCTCACGTCATTTGGTCAGCTGTGCAGAACATGCCCACAGGAGATTACTGAAAGGTTGACACCAGTACCCTCTCTGACATCAAATATCCACCCACTTCATCCTTAAGCAGCTTGAGTAGAGGAAAAATTGTTCTTCAAAAGAAGCAGAGGACTAATAGATACAAGGACTCTTTAATACCAGCAGCCATCAGGTTAATATGTAGCCTATTGCACTATTCATCTGAATTTTATAGTGTATCTTTCTGTGTTTTTCTGTTTAATGTTTTTCTGTTTAATGTCTTTTGTCTTTTTAATAAGCACATGACCAAATGAATATCCCCCTGGTTGGACAATAATGTTAATCTAATGTAATCCTCTTTCTAATGTTATCTTCTTGTTCTTCTCTTTCGATCCTCCCTTTTCCACTCACCCTCTGTACCTCCCAGCAGCCGCTCTGTGGCATATTAACCACCAGTTTATTCTGGTCTTGTCATGGTAGGAATAACAAGGGCCAGGGTGACCAGTTTATTCTGACCTTCTAACGGGAGGAATAACAAGGGTCAGGGTGACCAGTTTATTCTGACCTTCTAACGGGAGGAATAACAAGGGTCAGGGTGACCAGTTTATTTTGACCTTCTAACGGGAGGAATAACAAGGGTCAGGGTGACCAGTTTATTCTGACCTTCTAACGGGAGGAATAACAAGGGTCAGGGTGACCAGTTTATTCTGACCTTCTAACGGGAGGAATAACAAGGGTCAGGGTGACCAGTTTATTCTGACCTTCTAACGGGAGGAATAACAAGGGTCAGGGTGACCAGTTTATTCTGACCTTCTAACGGGAGGAATAACAAGGGTCAGTCTGACCAGTTTATTTTGACCTTCTAACGGGAGGAATAACAAGGGTCAGGGTGACCAGTTTATTTTGACCTTCTAACGGGAGGAATAACAAGGGTCAGGGTGACCAGTTTATTCTGACCTTCTAACGGGAGGAATAACAAGGGTCAGGGTCACCGGGTCAATTTACCCAGATTAGCATGAGCACATTAATTGTATTTTAATAGCAGGCATCCTTAGTGCAGGGTGAATTGCCAGTCATACGACTCCCTCCCCCCTTCCCTCCCTCTCCTCTCTCTCCCTCCCCTCTCGCTCTCTCCTTTCCCCACTCTCTCCCCTTCCCTCCCTCTTTTCCTCCCTCCCTTCTCTCTCCCCCTTCCTTCGCTCTCTCCCTCCCCCTTCCTTCCTCTCTCCTTCCCCTCTCCCTCCCTACTCCCTCTCCCTCTCTCCCCTGCACCATGGTGCTCAAACTAAGAAGACCCAGTAAGCTGGTGTTCTGGTTCAGCTCCAACAACAGATGTTTCCAAAGGAGGGAGAGAAAGTGGATGTGTTCGTGTTGGTTCATGCGAAGGGAGGCTCTTTACCACATCACAGATCCAACTCTGGCTATAGCATGTCATGTCGGCTATAGCATGTCATGTCGTGGGTGTGTCCTAACAATTTATTCCCACTGAGGTAAAACCAGAAAAGCCATTGTTGCAGACTGTCTATGAGAGTATCTAAACCTTTCGTACCGGCATGATTGGTTCTGAATTAACATTCATTAGGTGACATATTATACAACAGGGTGTAGAGTCATTTACTTCAAATACCACCGCAGGAATTGAGCTTGGTAGAAAAAGTCTCTGCCCTGTCAATATATCCTGTCACACACACACACACACACACACACACACACACACACACACACACACACACACACACACACACACACACCATTATGCACACACACCATGATGGATGGTTTGGTATTAGATGAACAGCTTTGTTTGGGTTCATAGAGATTATCCTGGGGCCAGTCACGTCAGAGCAAAAATTAGAAATGTATCTGGTTGGTCCAAGTATAATTTCAAATCACTGATCTAACCATGGGTTGCCAGTATGAACGGCTAAGGGGCTGGCAGCCGAAATTAGGAAATGCATGATTATTTAAAAGCTCTTTAATGTGACACTTTGTTGTTCTGAAATTATTCTATACGGTATGTAGATTCACATTGGTCCCTTATGGAATGTAACATTTACATCACAGAAATCGACTTTCCATGTGGATCCATCCCGGGACAGTAGTGTGATGATGTAGTCATGGGATCCTAACAGATCCTAACAGATTCCAACCGATCCCTGTATTGTATTGAGATCTTTTCTCTGCATGAGCATAATGATTAAACAGTAGATCTTGTATAATCTGACTAACACACTAATCACTGAAAATCAGAGACGCTGGCGAGCATAGAGTCAGAGACAAATCAAACAGGAGCCAGAAGACAGAGTCTGCTCAACTGTCCGTGAAGCTTTTTAAATTCTTCCCCTAATCGTGCAAATGGCCTCATGCACAAAATCAATTACTGCCAGTGTCAAGAGATAAGAGGGCTCTGCTGTACTGGCTTTTATGTTTCTGTGTTTTGTGTGTGTTTTGTGTGTGTGTGTGTGTGTGTGTGTGTGTGTGTGTGTGTGTGTGTGTGTGTGTGTGTGTGTGTGTGTGTGTGTGTGTGTGTGTGTGTGTGTGTGGGTGCATACGTGGGTGTGTGCTAAATTATATGTGTGTATGATGACATGATAAGCGATCGTTCTCCTACACCCATTTCAGTTCCCAAAACGAGACGATACCCAGCTAGCACATTTGGTTCCTTGGAATGTACAGTTGAAGTCGGAAGTTTACATTCACCTTAGTCAAATACATTTAAACTCAGTTTTTCACAATTCTTGACATTTAATCAGAGTAAAAACTCCCTGTCTTAGGTCAGTTAGGATCACCACTTTATTTTAAAAATGTAAAATGTCAGAATAATAGTAGAGAGAATGACTTATTTCAGCTTTTATTTCTTTCATCACATTCCCAGTGGGTCAGAAGTTTAAATACACTCAATTAGTATTTGGTAGCATTGCCTTTAACCTCTTGGATTTAGGGGGCGCTATTTTAATTTTTAGATGAAAAATGTTCCCGTTTTAAACAAGAGATTTTGTCACGAAAAGATGCTCGACTATGCATATAATTGACAGCTTTGGAAAGAAGACAATGACGTTTCCAAAACTGCAAAGATATTATCTGCGAGTGCCACAGAACTGATGTTACAGGCGAAACCCAGATAAAAATCCAACCAGGAAGTGCCACATTTTTTTGAAACCGCCTCATGCCAATGACTCCTTATATGGCTGTGAATGAGCTACGAATGAGCTTACGTTTTCCATGTATTCCCAAAGGTGTCTACAGCACTGTGACGTCTTTTTAGGCATTTCCATTGAAGAATGGCTGTAAGGGACCATATATAGCATGTGGTCACATGGTGTCTCCCGCAGAAAATCTTGCGTAAAATACTGAGGTAGACATTTTTCCAATCGCTTCTTATGAGAAACCAATTGCCTCGACGGATATATTATCAAATATATATGTTAAAAACACCTTGAGGATGGATCCTAAACAACGTTTGCCGTGTTTCTGTCGATATTATGGAGCAAATTTTGAAAAAAGTTTGGCGTTACAGTTGAAGCATTTTCCGGTCGATTTCTCAGCCATGCATGATGAAGAAACGGGAGCTATTTCGCATACAAAAATAACATTTTTGGAAAAAAAGGGACATTTGCTATCTAACTGGGAGTCTCCTGAGTGAAAGCATCTGAAGTTCCTCAAAGGTAAATTATTTAATTTGGTTGCTTTTCTTATTTTGTGAAAATGTTGCCTGCTGCCAGCAGAGCCTAGCATAGCATCATGCCATGATAAACTTACACGAATGCTTGTCTAGCATTGGCTGTAACGCATATTTAGAAAATCTGAGATGACAGTTTTGTTAACAAAAGGCTAAGCTTGTGTTTGAATATATTTGTTTCATTTGCGATTATCATGAATAGGAAAAGTTTCTAGGGGTATTTATGTCCGCTGCGTTATGCTAATGCATTTGAGGCTATGATTACGCTCCCGGATACGGGATTGCTCGTCGCAAGAGGTTTTAATAAGTACTCTCTCCTCACCAGAGTCACGATCAAAGATTAACTCAGCAAAAAAAGAAAATCATTTTTTTCAAGGATAATTCGTAAAAATCCAAATAACTTCACAGATCTTCATTGTAAAGGGTTTAAACACTGTTTCCCATGCTTGTCGAATGAACCATAAACAATTATTGAACATGCACCTGTGGAACGGTGGTTAAATTGTTTAACTTGGGTTAAACGTTTTGGGTAGCCTTCCACAAGCTTCCCACAATAAGTTGGGGGAATTTTGGCTCATTCCTCCTGACAGAGCTGGTGTAACAGAGTCAGGTTTTTAGGCCTCCTTGCACGCACACGCATTTTCAGTTCTGCCCACACATTTTCTATAGGATTGAGGTCAGGGCTTTGTGATGGCCACTCCAACACCTTGACTTTGTTGTCCTTAAGCCATTTTGCCACAACTTTGGAAGTATGCTTGGGGTCATTGTCCATTTGGAAGACCCATATGTGACCAAGCTTTAATTCCTGACTGATGTCTTGAGATGTGGTTTCAATATATCCACATAATTTTCCCAACTCATGATGCCATCTATTTTGTGAAGTGCACCAGTCCCTCCTGCAGCAAAGCACCCCCACAACATGATGCTGCCACCCCCGTGCTTCACAGTTGGGATGGTGTTCTTCGGCTTGCAAGCATCCCCCTTTTTCCTCCAAACGTAACAATGGTCATTATGGCCAGAGGACATTTTTCCAAAAAGTACGATCTTTGTCCCCATGTGCAGTTGCAAACTGTAGTTTTAATTTTTTATGGCAGTTTTGGAGCAGTGGCTTCTTTCTTGCTGAGCGGCCTTTCAGGTTATGTTGATATAGGACTTGTTTTACTATGGATATAGATACTTTTGTACCTGTTTCCTCCAGCATCTTCACAAGGTCCTTTGCTGTTGTTCTGTGATTGATTTGCACTTTTCGCACCGAAGTACGTTCATCTCTAGGAGACAAAACGTGTCTCCTTCCTGAACGGTATGATGGCTGCATGGTCCCATGGTATTAATACTTACATACTATTGTTTGTACAGATAAACGTGGTACCTTCAGGCATTTGGAAATTGCTCCCAAGGATGAACCAGACTCGTGGAGATCTACAATGTTTTTTCTTGAGTTCTTGGCTGATTACTTTTGATTTTCCAATGATGCCAAGCAAAGAGGTACTGCGTTTGAAGGTAGGCCTTGAAATACATCCACAGGTACACCTCCAATTGACTCAAATGATGTCAGTTAGCCTATCAGAAGCTTCTAAAGAGATGGCATCATTTTCTTGCATTTTCCAAGCTGTTTAAAGGCACAGTCAACTTAGTGTATGTAAACTTCTGACCCACTGGAATTGTGATACAGTGAATAATAAGTGAAATAATCTGTCTATAAACAATTGTTGGGAAAATTACTTTTGTCATGCACAAAGTAGATGTCCTAACCGACTTGCCTAAACTATAGTTTGTTAACAATACAGTTGTGGAGTGGTTGAAAAACATTTGTGGAGTGGTTGAATTTTTCTCCCCCCTTTTTCTCCCAAATTTCGTGGTATCCAATTGTTAGTAGTTACTATCTTATCTCATCGCTACAACTCCCGTACGGGCTCGGGAGAGACGAAGGTCGAAAGTCATGCGTCCTCCGAAACACAACCCAACCAAGCCGCACTGCTTCTTAACACAGCTCACATTCAACCCGGAAGCCAGCCGCACCAATGTGTCGGAGGAAACACTGTGCATCTGGCAACCTTGGTTAGCATGCACTGCGCCCGGCCAGCCACAGGAGCCGCTGGTGCGCGATGAGACAAGGATATCCCTACCGGCCAAACCCTCCCTAACCCGGACGATGCTAGGCCAATTGTGAGTCGCCCCACGGACCTCCCGGTCACGGCCGGCTGCGACAGAGCCTGGGCCCAAACCCAGCGTCTCTGGTGGCACAGCTAGCGCTGCACCCGAAAGGCCCCTGAAAAATGAGTTTTAATGACTCCAACCTAAGTGTATGTAAACTTACGACTTCAACTGTATGTTTTTGGTTTCACATTGGTTGTGGGAACAAAGCCATATGTTTCCTGACATTTTCTAAACATTCTGAGAACAGAAGTGAAAATCTTGCCTGTTCTGGAATTTGTTTAGGTTGCAGGGAGGTTCTGAGAAGGTTTTACGCTGGTTCCTTTAATGTTCCCCTGGAAGATTTTATTAACACTGAATACAGAAATGATAGGTTATTTGGAGGTTTTGGAATAACTTCCTTAAAACTTTCACTGAATGTTTTCAATAAGACTTTTAATAACAATCTTGTTTTGGGTTAACCGTGTTGGTTCCAGCAAAAATGTACTTTTCATTTATCTGATTTTTATTTATCTGCATGTCTTGCCCATATATTTAGCCTCACATTGAAGTGGTTACCATCATCTTTTTAGGACAACCAGGGCAACAAGTAGAACCCAAAACCTTTTGACATAAACAGTTGCATTCATGAGTTTTATTGACGAATGTCAATCAATTAAATACAGTCCACCAAAGCAAATACCTGATAAAAAATGAATGTATATGAATGCTGTAAGTACCGAAATTGTTTGCTCAGTGGGAAATGAATATCCAACTAGTCAGTGACAACTGTGTGGAGTTTGAAGTTTGTGACAGCAACTATGTGCGTTTATTACAGTATTACAGACACTATGTCCTGGGATTCCCTATGATCTTCTATGTAGAGGAACACCTTACCTCCGAACAACTCTTGTGTAGCTTTTAAGCGTCAAAACATGTTACATGTGCGTGTTTGTGAGAGTGTCAGCTTTTCATAGATAGCTTTTAATAGTTTGTAACAGAAACCATTCGAACTCTACAGATGTTTTTGTAAAAAGACCTGGCCCCTTTGGGATCCGCCCTTGTCTCACAAACACTGCTCTAACACAGTCCCCTTTAAACCACACAGACTAATGGTTGGTACCAACAGATGCAGAGGAAATAGACCAATGGTACAACTTTTTTGTTACTCCAAACACAGCGAAGACACATGGAATATAATTTCCTTAGGCATTAATTATGCAAACATATTTATTTTTTATTGTGACACTGCATTAGTTGGACTCAAACCTATAATCTTCTGTTCTTTATCCATGGAATTAGTTCACTGTGCCACCAGGATGGAGCTAGCCTGTAGGAAACATAATGCTGAAGTACAGAAATTCCCACAGAAGTTTCTCATCTCTTAACATGCTCTGAACTCTTTGAGAACATTCCCAATGTCAAACCAGTTGAAGAACATTCCCAGAATTAACACAATTTTAATGACATGTAACCATGTTTGAACTTTTAGGAAACGTTCTGTTAAAGTAATGAAATACCCCCCCCCCCATTTTTGGGGGTCAAGTTCCATGTGCTGAGCAACTATCCTGAACCAAGCAACCACCCTGCACCATTCCCTGAAAGTTGTGGGAAGGTTGTTTGCAAAATAACATATGCTTCTCAGAATGTTATCTGCTAGATGGGTAACCTCATATGGGATTAAACTTTCTGTCCAGATGATTCTTAAGCGCAATCATTCCACCATGCCTACCTCTGCTCTGTCCTGCTGGGAGTGGCTCATTGCTCTTTCATATGATTCATTGCTATCTATCTCTATCTCTTTCTTCCCTATTTATCACTATCTACTTCTATCTATCTCTATCTCTTTCTTCCCTATATATCACTATATATCACTGTCTATCTCTATCTCTTTCTTCACTATATATCACTATCTATTGCTATCTATCTCTTTATTCACTGTGTATTGCTATCTATCTCTTTCTTCACTATCTATTGCTATCTATCTCTTTCTCTTTCTTCACTATTGTCACGCCCTGACCATAGTTTGCTTTGTCTGTTTCTTTGTTTTGTTTGGTCAGGGTGTGATCTGAGTGGGCATTCTATGTTGGATGTCTAGTTTGTCTGTTTCTGTGTTTGGCCTGATATGGTTGTCAATCATAGGCAGGTGTTAGTCGTTGTCTCTGATTGATACCATATTTAGGTAGCCTGTATTGTCATTGTGGGTTGTGGGTGATTGTCTATGTTAGTTGCTTGTGTCAGATTGTTTTGTGTAGTTTGTTCAAGTGTTCTCTGTTCATTAAATTCTCGATGAGCACATACCACGCTGCATTTTGGTCCTCCGATCCTTCCAACTACTCCTCCTCAGTCGAGGACGACGATCGTGACAGAATCACCCACCAACCAAGGACCAAGCGGCGTGGTAACGGGCAGCAGCAGCAGCAGCAGCGGCCAGCATCACAAGACTCCTGGACATGGGAGGAGATTTTGGACGGCAAAGGCCCCTGGGAGCAGCCAGGGGAATATCGCCGCCCCAAAGCAGAGCTGGAGGCAGCGAAAGCAGAGTAGGCGGCATTACGAGGAGCTTGCACGGTAGAGCAGCTGGAAGCCCGAGAGGCAGCCCCAAAAATGTCATGTGGGGGCACAGGTAGAGTGTGGCAGAGTCAGGAGTCAGACCTGAGCCAACTCCCCCTGTTTACCGTAAGGAGCCAAGGAGGGAACCAGAGCCGGTCAGGGCGGTGTTGGAGGTGAGGGAAGCAGAGACAGTGAAGGAGTTAATGGGGAAATTGGAGGAGAGAGTTATGAGTGAGGTGCTGTTTTGGTGCATGAGGCATGACATCCGCCCGACGGACCGTGTCGGGGAGTTGATGTCACCTGGGTCAGCTCTCCATACTCGTCTTGAGGTGCGTGCTAGTCGTCTGGTGAAGACTGTGCCAGCCTCACGCACCAGGCCTCCTGTGCACCTCCCTAGCACTGCACGTCCTGTGCCAGCTCAGCGCTACAGCGCTCCTAGCCGTGCTAACCGTGGCGGGCGTTGTGCTGGTCAGGCACCGTGTTATGCGGTGGAATGCATGGTGTCCCCAGTACGCGTGATCTCCAGTGCACCTTCATGGTCTGGTCTATCCAGTGCCACCTCCACGCACCAGCCCTCCGGTGGCAGCCCCCCGCCCCAGGCTGTCTCTCCATATTTTGCCTACAGGTGCTCCCGCCTGTCCAGCGCTGCTAGAGCCTTCCTCCTATCCAGCGCCGTCAGAGTCTCCCGTCTGTCCTGAGCCTCCAGAGTCTCCCGTCTGTCCTGAGCCGCCAGAGTCTCCCGTCTGTCCTGAGCCGCCAGAGTCTCCCGTCTGTCCTGAGCCGCCAGAGTCTCCCGTCTGTCCTGAGCTGCCAGAGTCTTCCGTATGTCCTGAGCCGTCAGAGCCGCCAGTCAGCCAGGAGCCTCCAGAGCCGCAAGCCAGCCAGGAGCCGCCAGAGCCACCAGCCAGCCAGGAGCCGCCGCCGGCAGTCAGCCATGAGCCGCCAGAGCTGTCAGCCAGCAAGGAGCCGCCAGAGCCGTCAGCCAGCCAGGAACCGCCAGAGCCGTCAGCCAGCCAGGAGCCGCCAGGGCCGTCAGCCAGCCAGTAGCCGCCAGAGCCGTCATCCAGCCAGGAGCCGCCAGAGCCGCCAGCCAGCCAGGAGCCGCAAGAGCCGTCAGTCAGCTGCCCTTCAGTCCGGAGCTGCCCTTCAGTCCTGAGTTCCCCTCAGTCCTGAGCTGCCCCTCATTCCTGAGCTGCCCCTCAGTCCAGAGCTGCCCCTCAGTCCTGAGCTGCCCCTCAGTCCAGTGGGGCCCTTGCGGCCGGAGTCCGCACCTTGGGGGGGGGGGGGGGGGGGGGGGGGGGGGGGGTGCTGTCACTCCCTGACCATAGTTTGCTTTGTATGTTTCTATGTTTTGTTTGGTCAGGGTGTGATCTGAGTGGGCATTCTATGTTGGATGTCTAGTTTGTCTGTTTCTGTGTTTGGCGTTGTCTCTGATTGGGTACCATATTTACGTAGCCTGTATTGTCATTGTGGGTTGTGGGTGATTGTCTATGTTAGTTGCTTGTGTCAGCACAGTTCTTATTATAGCTTCACAGTCGTTATTCGGTTATTGTTTTGTGTAGTTTGTTCAAGTGTTCTCTATTCATTAAATTAACGATGAGCAGTTACCACGCTGCATTTTGGTCCTCAAATCAAATCAAATCAAATGTATTTGTATAGCCCTTCGTACATCAGCTGATATCTCAAAGTGCTGTACAGAAACCCAGCCTAAAACCCCAAACAGCAAGCAATGCAGGTGTAGAAGCACGGTGGCTAGGAAAAACTCCCTAGAAAGGCCAAAACCTAGGAAGAAACCTAGAGAGGAACCAGGCTATGTGGGTTGGCCAGTCCTCTTCTGGCTGTGCCGGGTGGAGATTATAACAGAACATGGCCAAGATGTTCAAATGTTCATAAATGACCACCATGGTCGAATAATAATAAGGCAGAACAGTTGAAACTGGAGCAGCAGCACGGTCAGGTGGACTGGGGACAGCAAGGAGTCATCATGTCAGGTAGTCCTGGGGCAATGTCCTAGGGCTCAGGTCAGTTGAAACTGGAGCAGCAGCACGGCCAGGTGGACTGGGGACAGCAAAGAGTCATCATGTCAGGTAGTCCTGGGGCATGGTCCTAGGGCTCAGGTCCGAGAGAGAGAAAGAAAGAGAGAAGGAGAGAATTAGAGAACGCACACTTAGATTCACACAGGACACCGAATAGGACAGGAGAAGTACTCCAGATATAACAAACTGGCCCCAGCCCCCCGACACATAAACTACTGCAGCATAAATACTGGAGGCTGAGACAGGAGGGGTCAGGAGACACTGTGGCCCCATCCGAGGACACCCCCGGACAGGGCCAAACAGGAAGGATATAACCCCACCCACTTTGCCAAAGCACAGCCCCCACACCACTAGAGGGATATCTTCAACCACCAACTTACCATCCTGAGACAAGGCTTACCAACCCAGACAGGATGACCACATCAGTGAATCAACCCACTCAGGTGACGCACCCCCTCCAGGGACGGAATGAGAGAGCCCCAGTAAGCCAGTGACTCAGCCCCTGTAATAGGGTTAGAGGCAGAGAATCCCAGTGGAAAGAGGGGAACCGGCCAGGCAGAGACAGCAAGGGCGGTTCGTTGCTCCAGAGCCTTTCCGTTCACCTTCCCACTCCTGGTCCTCAAATCCTTCCAACTACTCCAACTACACGACGATCGTGACAACTATATATTGCTATCTATTGCTATCTATAGCTCTTTCTTCATTATATATCACTATCTATTGCTTTCTATATCTCTTTCTTCAATATATATATCGCTATCTATTGCTACAGTATCTATCACTTTACTGTGTGAAAGTCAAAGAGATGGGCATGTTGTTTTAACGCTGCCAGGAGGGATCCCTGTGTTTGCTTGTAAGTTCCATAGCAGTGAGAAACTTATAGGAGGAGGATAGAGAGAAGTCTCCCTTGGTACTTGCTCTTCCCAGTAAAGCTGTGCTGTGATAACTCCAGATCACTTAAATGCCAAACATCTGGGATGCTCTACAGATATTCCTCTGGGTTGCTGTGGAGTAGACCAAAATAAAACAAACACCCGTCCCTCTCTCTGTTCCCAGGGGCAACACAGCTCCCTCCACCCCAACCCTGTCCCTTTATCTGTTCCCAGGGGTAACACAGCCCCCTCCACCCCCACCCCAACCCTGTCCCTTCATCTGTTCCCAGGGGTAACACAGCCCCCCCCCCCCCCCTGTCCCTTTATCTGTTCCCAGGAGTAACACAGCTCCCTCCCACACAACAACACGACCCCCTAGAAGCTCCTGGCATTTACCGCTGTGGCTAGACTATATTTACCAAAGAATGCTATGCCTACCGCATGTCCCGAATGTCCTTCAATCCTCAATAAATACCTCCACTCCTATTGCTTACACTGTTTATTATGGCATGTACATGTGTGTGTATGTGTGTGTGTGTGCACATGTGTTTGTGTCTATGCTGTGTATTAGTCAGGATTTGTGTGTGTGTTTGTGCTCCTGCACATGGGTGTGCACACCAAGGCATCTTTCATATAATTAATTAAAATACCTTTATTTGTATGGAATGTTCAATGGAAATAAAGTTTAAAAACACTGACGCATTTCAGCTGCGTGGCCTTCGTCAGGGAGTACAAAGTTATGATAATACAATGTCCTCTTTTGAACAGCTTTTTCCAATCAACCCTAATTTGAAGAGGGAGTGGTTACAAAATGTATTGGACACACCTAGTAAGCAATACTATACAGATTAAAAGGTGAAATACTGTAGATATATTATCAAAAATGCAAATCAAGTCTGGAAGCATCAGAACCCATAGAAAAGTAGTTCTAACCTTGAATATGACTGGGCAAAGTGTTACGAATAGGAGATACATCTATTTTATAGTACACTAGAAGACAGCAAATATGGACCACAACAGTCTAAACCTATGGGTTGTTTATTACACCCATAGCTAAGCATTAGACTGGTTGTCGTCTCTGTTCAGCTAGTACATTCCACTCCTCGCCACTCCTGTTATTTGCCCATTTGCTTTTGCCAAATGACAGGAGTGGAATGTTCGCTAAAAAGACTAGCTAAGCATTGCTTCAGTATTCATAAACTTGTTGTCCGTGGGAGGGTTGTGAAACAAGGTTGCTGTGCTTCCCCTCAGGTGCTCTCCCCGATAAACCAGTATCTCCCAGGGGAGGGAGGCATGGACGACAGAGGGTGTGAGAAAGATGGGGAGGCAGGAGGAAGGGAGAGCAGGGAGGGGAGGTAGGAAGAAGGCAGGATGGAGGGAGAGGCAGGGAGGGAGGCAGGATGGAGGTGGAGGCAGGGAGGGAGAGGCCTTAGAGAAGCAGTGAGGGGAGGCAGGTAGGGAGCGGGAGCCATGGGGAGGTAGCATCAGGGCATGGAGAGTAATACTAATAGTCCAATACTAATGTAATCTATCTGCCTGGGCTACATCCTGCAGCACTGCACTCATCAGCATTACAGCAGGTGGGCTGTCAACATCAACACACAGGCTGACTCCAGCAGCCCAACCTCTCCCATGCCCAAATAATACTGCATTTCCCAGAAAACACAGAGATCCAGCTGAGACCAAATAAGACAATTCAGCATTATCCCAGATTCCCCATCCATCACGTTAACTCAAGCCTAGCCTACATCCAGTCACCCAGTACCCAGGGAATATCATTATCAATAGACTGCTTCTCATGTTCCCTATTTTGCCAATGCTTTGATTGAACTGCTTTGGTCTCCTGAATGAGAGTAATGCAGTAGATAGGACGTAGAGTCAGATGTCTTATCTTCCCTGTATGGGTTCCACACCCTCTTATGTGAGCTTATCTTAATTACAGCCAGTCTGTCTCGCTGCCTGCCTGCAATCTCAGAAGAAAAGGTACTGAATTGTTCTTAAAGGGGTACAAACGCTTGTCACTGTATTGGTAGCCTGTAAGGTGTGTCCATTGTACCATTAGTTATAGGTACATTATTGTACCCTCGCAGGAGGGAGAGAGAAAGAGGCTGCCAGGTGGGTCTGCAGGCAGTGACGGACATCTTCCCCAGGCTCTGGGGAAGACACACACACACACACACACACACACACACACACACAGAGAGTGTCAGATCCTTAAAGACCAGCATCACACTCCTGCATCAATGTCACCCTTGTCCCAAGCAGCAGAGGCCAAAAAGATTTCCCATGGCTATAGGGACCACAATCGTTCACTTCCCCCATGTTAGTCCAAAGCAGTCACAATAGGCGTGTAGGTGTGTGCCAGGGCTTTTAGCCCAGCGCCAAAGTGACAAATCGGTCCAAATCAGTTACCCTTTTACATTCATGTAGTTTGTTAACACAGAACATACAGTTCATACACAGCAAACAGGTCAGGAAAGGTTCCATTTTTTATAGCTTTTGTGCGTGAATACGAGAACAGAGTATGTACATGCATGTGTGTGCACATGAGTGGAGGGAGTGTGACTGGTGTGTGAATTTACATCAAGGTGTGGAGAAGCCTTTGGAATCCTCTTTCCAGGCTTTAATAGCATGGCTGAAAAGCATAAATTGGGGATTCCAATCACTCCATTCACAAAACAATGGCAGGAATGCCACATTCCACAATGTACACACACGCTGCACTGACTCAAACTAAGCCACTCGCAATCCACTGCACACTCTCACAGGTCAAGGAACAGGCCGCTCCAAAGAAAAGACAACTGTCCATTGTCTACACCAGGCCTGGGCAATTATTTTCCATGGAGGGCCACATTAGGATATATTTTTGCCATCGCGGGCCAGAATCATATTACAGGATTATACATCATGTGTATGTACAGTATGACTGTGTTGACAGATATATCTACTGTAAATCATGTCCAGATATACTACTTATTTTACTTTTTTAACATGCACAGAAATAAACCACATCCATGTTCTCCTTTTGGTAGGTATTTTTGAATAAACATGCAATGAATCACACATAGGGAAAAGTACCCTGTGCATTCAGCACCACGGACAGAACTCTTGTTAACGGGTATGCACAAAAACACAAGAAGGACAGAGACCTCAACATTACATTTTAAACTACTCAATCAGTGTGAAGTCTCTGATTGGCATTGACTAGACTAGTGACTTCGCTATGTGCAGGATTGCTGAGAGGTGAGAGTCAGTAAGAGATGATCTGTGCCTTGACTTATTATATATTATATTATATTTCTTCACTGAAAATGTCTGTTCACATACACAGTACATAGGTTGACCCAAACAGTACAAACATCTTCTGAGCATGACTCCTAATCGTTTGAAAGTTTTGATCATCGAGAGATGCATAGAACCTTGTCAGTGAAATTGTTTTGAATAGTTCTCCGATCACTGCATCAGACTGAAGATCGATAAGCTCAAGATGCAGGTCAGTGGAATCATTATCCACATCCACAAGGTAAAAGGAGAGGAAACCAACAGCATGTCATTTTCCAACACTTTGAAATCCTCAAAATGGCGAGAAAACTCACCGTTCAATGTACGCAGCAGCGATGTATACTTCTCCATCTGGTCATCTGATAGGGAACAGACTAGTAGTGTCAGAAGGTCATCTGATAGGGAACAGACTAGTAGTGTCATCTGATAGGGAACAGACTAGTAGTGTCAGAAGGTCATCTGATAGGGAACAGACTAGTAGTGTCATCTGATAGGGAACAGACTAGTAGTGTCATCTGATAGGGAACAGACTAGTAGTGTCATCTGATAGGGAACAGACTAGTAGTGTCATCTGATAGGGAACAGACTAGTAGTGTCAGAAGGTCATCTGATAGGGAACAGACTAGTAGTGTCATCTGATAGGGAACAGACTAGTAGTGTCATCTGATAGGGAACAGACTAGTAGTGTCGGAAGGTCATCTGATAGGGAACAGACTAGTAGTGTCAGAAGGTCATCTGATAGGGAACAGACTAGTAGTGTCGGAAGGTCATCTGATAGGGAACAGACTAGTAGTTTCAGAAGGTCATCTGATAGGGAACAGACTAGTAGTGTCGGAAGGTCATCTGATAGGGAACAGACTAGTAGTGTCGGAAGGTGGGTGAGATTGTTGGCTTCTACTTGGCGGGTCGGGAGGAGTAATTTCCCTTCCCACATCTGATGTGCAAAAAGGCCCTTCCCTTGTAGTTTGCAATTCAGTTCATTCATGAGGGCCATGATGTCCACGGTAAAGGCAAAATCAGCCAACGATTATTTTATCTTGCAGCTGAAGGAACTCCACATATTTTCCTTTTATTTGCAAAAACTGCAATATCTGACTTCAGGTCCCACACCCTTTTAAGCACCTTCCCCAAACTCAACCATCTCAAGTTTGTGTGGTAGGGGAGATCTGCACCTTCCTCAAACTCAGCCATCTCACGTTTGTGTGGTAGGGGAGATCTGCACCTTCCCCAAACTCAGCCATCTCACGTTTGTGTGGTAGGGGAGATCTGCACCTTCCCCAAACTCAACCATCTCAAGTTTGTGTGGTAGGGGAGATCTGCATGACCTGATTCTGTCTCTTCCAACAGTGAGACAAACTGCCTGTGGTTTAAAGATGTTGCTCTTATGAAGTTTACCACTTTAGTGACTGAATCCACAACATTTTCAGAACACATTTACAGAGCACTTCCTGATGAATAATGTAATGCAGGAAAATAATTTTCTGATCTGGGTTCAGCTCAGCTACTTGATCTTGTATACCTTTCAAAATGTCAACGTTTTTTTGTCAAGTTCTGGCATCCATCAGTTGTCACATTGGATAACTTTTCAAAACTCAGTCCCAGCTTTGCCACACATGTATTAACTTTTCTAGGGTAGGGGGCAGCATTTGGAATTTTGGATGAAAAGCGTGCCCAAATTAAACTGCCTGCTACTCAGGTCCAGAAGATAGGATATGCATATAATTGGTATATTTGGATAGAAAACACCCTATAGTTTCCAAAACTGTTAAAATAGTGTCTGTGAGTATAACAGAATTTATTTGGAAGGTGGAAACCTGAGAAAAATCCATCCAGGAAGTAGGATTTGTTTTTGTTTTGTAGTTTTCTATTCAATGCCATTACAGTATCCATTGACTTAGGACTCAAATTGCAGTTATGCCTTCCACTAGATGTCAACAGTCTTTAGAAATTGTTTCAGGCTTGTATTCTGAAAAATGAGGGAGTAAGAGCAGTCTGAATGAGGGGACCCTGCAGTGTCAGAGAGCTTTTTCATGCGCACGACCGAGAGAGTGCCTTTTTTGTTTACCTTTTATATTGACAACGTTATTGTCCGGTTTAAATATTATTGATTATTTAGGCTAAAAATAACCTGAGGTTTGAATATAAACATCGTTTGACATGTTACTATGAACTTTACTGATACAATTTGGATTTTTTTTTGTCTGCCTGTTGTGACTGCGTTTGAGCCTGTGGATTACTGAAGAAAACGCGCGAACAAAAAGGAGGTTTTTGGATATAAATATACTTTATCGAACAAAACAAGCATTTATTGAGTAAATTAATGTCTTCTGAGTGCAACCATATGAAGATCATCAATGATAACTGATTAATTTTATCTCTATTTCTGACTTGTGTAACTCTTCTACTTGGCTGGTTACTGTTTGTAATGATTTGTCTGCTGGGCAATGTTCTCAAATAATCGTAAGGTATGCTTTCGCTATAAATCCTTTTTGAAATCTGCCACCGTGGTTGGATTGACAAGAAGTGAATCTTTAAACCTATGTAAAATACTTGTATGTTTTCTGAATTTTTATAATGAGTATTTCTGTATTTGAATTTGGCGCTCTGCAATTTCACTGGATGTTGGTGAGGTTAACCTCCTCCAATAAATATTTCCATGTAGTTGTGCTCTTCATTGACTGCACTGAAGCAAGCTCCTCTGTAATTTCAAAGTCTGGGGTTATGCCTCACCGCATCACTGCTCTCATCCAGGGCCAGGGAGAAATAGGTGAAATTCTTTACTTTGTCTTTCAACTGTTGTTCCATATTCTCTGAAATGTCCTCAACACGCCATGTCACTGTTCGTCTTGACAGGGAAACATTATCAAACAGCTCTTTCTTGTCGGGGGAAAGTATTGCTGCAGAGTCAATTAAACTTTCTTTAATGAATTCGCTCTCAGCGAATGACTTGCTATATTTAGCAATTCTGTGGGACAGTACACAGTACATAGCTCTCAAATTTCCGTCGTTTGCTGAATGCAGTTTTGTGAAAAGTCATTGCTGCTTTTGCAACTGAGAAAGCAACTATTTCGATGCACTTGCCCTCTGCTCAGAAGACATATTCCTATATTTCTCTGCATGCTTCCTCTGGAAGTGTCGGGACAAGTTGTAGTCTTTCAAGACAGCGATGCTCTCTTTGCACACTAATCACACAGCTTCCCCTGATACCTCAATAAAGACATGTTGATGTCCACTCTCGCTGGAACACCCGACATTCATTGTCTACTTTTCATTTCTTTGAAATCTTTGAAAAACTATTTTTTGCACAATTTTTAGCGAGCTACAATTAGTAACTGTGACGTGTGTCAGCCTGTCAGTCACTGTCTGTCCTCGTGCAGTTGCTATTTATATGTGCCTTCAAAATAAATGTCCCACAAGCGGTGGGAGTTAAATCATTACACAAAGGCGATAATTCATTGGGCTTTTAATTTGAATAACAAATTTGTTTTTCAAAACTTTACAATTGCAAATTCTTAATGTGATCTGAGCATAATTCCGCGGGCCGTATTGAATCAGGTCGCGGGCTGCATACGGCTCCCGGGCCGGCCTTTGTTCAGGCCTGGTCTAGACAGTTTGTTGCTAATTTGTTGAAGTAATGAACCGTTTTCCTCACTGTCATCAACAGTGCAGTAATGAGATTGAAGAAGAGCCAACATCAGCTGGGTGCGTTTAATAGGTAACCTGCCTGTAGCAACTCAGTGCACCACACTTCCTGGAACACAACGTGTCAAGAGTGTAACAAACTGCTGGCTTTCTTCATTCTGCTTCATCTAATGACTAATCCTAATTCATCAGGGCACTGGCTTTTAGTGTTAAAGTGTCCAGTGAAAATCTCACTTTTACACATTCATATTCTGTTTCCTCATACCCAAATAATGTTGTTGACTCATCCTATACTCGTATTTGTGGCCAAAGTATAAATTGGAGAAAAAAACCTTCAAACTATGTAAAAAAGACAATTTTGAAAATACTTGCTATTTCCTCATTGAGGATGATGTCATCTGCTGGCCAATAAGTGGTCTACTCGCATCAATGTTTTTAATAACTGTTTTATGCCCACACCATTCCAATACAGAAAAGCTGCATTTTAACATACTTAATTAAAACATTTTGGAAGGAAAACTATTTCACTCATATTGTAATTAATTATAGGTCATACTTCATAGAAATCTGTAAACACTGGACAATTACTTTAACATATTCCTACCGACTCTGGTACATTGAGTAAATACTTTACTGTATGTGTTTGCTACTGATCAATTTTCAGATCAAGGGTGCAGGGAGCAAGCCAAACAACAAAATATGGATCTCTATTCATTAACACCTGTCGTTGTTCAAACAAGTCCAAACACAGGCGCTTTCCAAATCGGTTTGAAGTTTGGTCTGTCACATGGGATGACGCTGGAGAGACGAAGCATGTACGGGGAGTCAAACATTTAATAAAGAACGGACATGGAACGAGACAGGAACAGCATCAGCAAACAAGTAACACAAACAAAAGACAATTAATGCAGAAGTGGGGAACAGAGCTGGGGAACTGACAAATATAGGGGAGGTAATAACAGGTGATGAGGGAGTCCAGGTGAGTCCAATATTGCTGATGCGCGTGACAAGGGAAGGCAGGTGTGCGTAATGGATGATAGGAGTACGTGATGTAGGGCAGCCTGGTGCCCTCAAGTGCTGGTGGGGGGGGGGGGGGGGGGTTTCAATAAAGAAATGTACCAATTCCTCATTTACAGGGGATATGATATTACAGAACGATACATACTAGGAGAAGGTGAGGTGAAGTACTATATAAATAGGGCCTTTGGTGCCCAACCCCCGGGAACCGGCTGACCCCGTGTCCCTCCATCCCCTAGCCCCTAAATCTCACGTCTCTCCCTCTTCCCTTTGCCCCAGGGCAATGTCTGGGGGTAGGGGCACTGGGAGAAAGGGGAGAGAGGAGAGGGGGACTAGACTAAATGTCCGGCATGCGGCTGCTCCACCGGAGCAAACTATGCACCACCACTGCCTGTTTGTGTTAGGTCAGATGACTTTGAAACCCTTTGTCACCTGCCTGCCTGCCTGCCTGTCTCCATGCCAGCACTGTGCTGCAAGAGAGAGGGAGTTGTGTGAAGGAAAGGCACGTGTTGGCCAGGGGTATCTCTCCTTCCTCCTCCCCTGTGAGACAAGAGCCTGGCCAGCCAATCACAGAATGCGGAGCATGGAATTCTTTGCATCTCTGTGGAGTCCCCTGCCTCCCATCCAATAGGAGAGGAGTGCTCAATGGTTCATCTCTGTGGAGTCCTCTGTCTTCCCACCAATAGGAGAGGAGACTCAATGGTTCAGTGTGCTGTGCTCTGCTGTATCTATGCAGCACGCTTCACTTAACATATCATACTGGTCATACTGCAGGTTAAGTGCAGTTAAGTGCAGAATTTTCCACACCTGGATTGTGCAACAACTGCCCATTATTATTTCCTTCCATAGATTTTTCAAGCAGATTTAAGTCAAAACTGTAACTCGGCCACTCAGAAACTCCAGTAATCAACTCCAGTGTAGATTTGGCCTTGTTTAGGTTATTGTCCTGACAAAAGGTGAATTCATCTCCCAGTGTCTGGTGGAAAGCAGACTGAACTAGGTTTTTCTCAAGAATTTTGCCTTTGCTAAGCTCCATTACGTTTATTTTTTTATCCTGAAAAAGTCCCTAGTACTTAACAATTACAAGCATACCCATAACATGATGCAATCTCGTGTAAATATTGACGCCGACAGAGATGGTTGCCTCGCTTGGCGTTCCTAGGAATCTATGCAGTATTTTGTTTTTGTGTTATTTGTGTTATTTCTTACATTGTTACCCCAGGTAATCTTAGGTTTTATTACATACAGTTGGGAGGTACTATTGGATATAAGAGCAACGTCAACTCATCAACATTACGACCAGGAATACGATTTTCCCGAAGCGGATCCTCTGTTTTGCCCACCACCCAGGACAATGGATCAGATCCCAGCCGGCGACCCAAAACAACGAAGCCGTAGAAGGGGCAGATGGACGGCTCCCGAGCATACTACTCGCCAATGTCCAGTCTCTTGACAACAAGGTAGACGAAATCCGTGCAAGGGTAGCCTTCCAGAGAGACATCAGAGACGGTAACGTTCTTTGTTTCACGGAAACATGGCTCACTTGAGAAATGCTATCGGAAACGGTGCAGCCAGCTGGTTTCTTCACGCATCGCGCCGACAGAAACAAGCATCTTTCTGGTAAGAAGAAGGGCGGGGCTGTATGCCTTATGATTAACGAGACGTGGTGTGATCATAACAACATACAGGAACTCAAGTCCTTCTGTTCACCTGACTTAGAATTCCTCACAATCAAATGCCGACCGCATTATCTACCTAGAGAATTCTCTTCGATTATAATCACAGCTGCATATATCCCCCCCAAGCAGACACATCGATGGCCCTCAACAAACTTCAATTGACTCTATGTAAACTGGAAACCACATATCCTGAGGCTGTATTTATTGTATCTGGGGATTTTAACAAGGCTAATCTGAAAACAAGGCTCCCTAAATTCTATCAGCATATCGATTGCGCAACCAGAGCTGGCAAAAACCCTAGATCATTGTTATTCTAACTTCCGTGACGCAGACAAGGCCCTCCCCCGCCCTCCTTTCCGAAAAGCTGACCACGACTCCATTTTGTTGCTTCCAGCCTATAGACAGAAACTAAAACAGGAAGCTCCCACGCTCAGGTCTGTTCAACTCTGGTCCGACCAATTTAATTCCACGCTTCAAGGTTGCTTCGATCACGTGGACTGGGATATGTTCCGCATTGCGGCGAACAACAACATTGATGAATACGCTGATTCGGTGAGTGGGTTTATTAGCAAGGGCATCGGCGATGTTGTACCCACAGCGTCCATTAAAACATTCCTAAACCAGAAACCGTGGTTTGATGGCAGCATTCGCGCAAAACTGAAAGCGCGAACCACTGCTTTTAATCAGGGCAAGGTGACCGGAAACATGACCGAATACAAACAGTGTAGCTATTCCCTCCGCAAGGCAATCAAACAAGCTAAGCGTCAGTATAGAGACAAAGTAGAGTCACAATTCAACGGCTCAGACACGAGAGGTATGTGGCAGGTTCTACAGTAAATCACAGACTATAAAAGGAAAACCAGCCCCGTTGTGGACCTGGATGTCTTGCTCCCAGACAGACGAAACAACTTCTTTGCTCGCTTTGAGGACAATACAGTACAGGACATATTCAATACAATACAGGACATATTCAATCAATCCTTATTACAGTCTGCTGTCCCCACATGCTTCAAGAGGGCCAACATTGTTCCTGTTCCCAAGAAAGCTAAAGTAACTGAGCTAAATGACTACAGCCCCGTAGCACTCATTTCCGTCATCATGAAGTGCTTTGAGAGACTAGTCAAGGATCATATCACCTCCACCCTACCTGACCCACTCCAATTTGCTTACCGCCCCAATAGGTCCACAGACGACGCAATCACAATCACACTGCACACTGCCCTAACCCATCTGGACAAGAGGAATACCTATGTGAGAATGCTGTTCATCGACTACAGCTCAGCATTTAACTTCATAGTACCCTCCAAACTCATCATCAAGCTTGAGACCCAGGGTCTGTGGTGAGGGTAGGTAACAACATCTCCACAATACTGGGGCCCCACAAGGGTGCGTTCTCAGCCCTCTCCTGTACTCCCTGTTCACCAATGACTGCGTGGCCATGCACGCCTCCAACTCAATCATCAAGTTTGCAGACGACACTACAGTGGTAGGATTGATTACCAACAACGATGAGACTGCCTACAGGGAGGAGGTGAGGGCCCTCGGAGTGTGGTGTCAGGAAAATAACCTCACACTCAACATCAACAAAACAAAGGAGATGATTGTGGACTTCAGGAAACAGCAGAGGGAGCACCCCCCTATCCACATCGACGGGAGAGGGTAGAAAATCGCCTGGAGAGGGTAGAAAATGTTAAGTTCCTCGGCGTACACATCATGGACAAACTGAAATGGTCTAACCACACAGACAGCGTTGTGAAGAATGCGCAGCAGCGCCTCTTCAACCTCAGGAGGCTGAAGAAATTTGGCTTGTCACCAAAAACACTCACAAATTTTACAGACGCACAATCGAGAGCATCCTGTCGGGCTGTATCACCGCCTGGTACGACAACTGCTCTGCCCATAACCGTAAGGCTCTCCAGAGGCGGGGGCAAACTACCCGCCCTCCAGGACACCTACACTACCCAATGTCACGGAAGGCCAAAAAGATCATCAAGGACAACAACCACCCGAGCCACTGCCTGTTCACCCCACTGTCATCCAGAAGGCGAGGTCAGTACAGGTGCATCAAAGCAGGGACCGAGAGACTGAAAAACATCTTCTATCTCAAGGCCATCAGACTGTTAAACAGCCATCACTAACATTGAGTGGCTACTGCCAACATACTGATTCAACTCCAGCCACTTTAATAATGGAAAAATGTATGTAATAAATGTATCACTAGCCACTTTAAACAATGCCACTTCATACAATGTTTACATACCCTACATTACTCATCTCATATGTACATACTGTACTCTATACCATCTACTGCATCTTGCCATCTTGATGTAATGTATCAAATCAAATCAAATAAAATCAAATGTATTTATATAGCCCTTCGTACATCAGCTGATATCTCAAAGTGCTGTACAGAAACCCAGCCTAAAACCCCAAACAGCAAGCAATGCAGGTGTAGAAGCAGGTGTATCACTAGCCCCTTTAAACAATGCCACTTTTATATGTTTGCATACCCTACATTACTCATCTCATATGTATATACTGTACTTTATACAGTGAGGGAAAAAAGTATTTGATCCGCTGCTGATTTTGTACGTTTGCCCACTGACAAAGAAATGATCAGTCTATAATTGTAATGGTAGGTTTATTTGAACAGTGAGAGACAGAATAACACCAAAAATATCCAGAAAAATGTATGTCAAAAATGTTATAAATTGATTTGCATTTGAATGAGGGAAATAAGTATTTGACCCCCTCTCAATCAGAAAGATTTCTGGCTCCCAGGTGTCTTTTATACAAGTAACGAACTGAGATTAGGAGCACAATCTTAAAGGGAGTGCTCCTAATCTCAGTTTGTTACCTGTATAAAAGACACCTGTCCACAGAAGCAATCAATCAATCAGATTCCAAACTCTCCACCATGGCCAAGACCAAAGAGCTCTCCAAGGATGTCAGGGACAAGATTGTAGACGTACACAAGGCTGGAAAGGGCTAAAAGCACATGTCAAAAATATCGAAAAATGGATCGGTGGCAGCTAGTAGGCCGGCGACGACGACCGCCGAGCACCACCCAAACAGGGAGAGGAGCCACCTTCGGTGGAAGTCGTGACAGGTTTCCTGAGTTTCCTAACTGAGTTAGGAAATATGCTTGTATCGATTTATTGATACACCTACCAAAATGTCATTAATAACTTCACCATGCTCAAAGGGATGTTTTTTTATGCTTTACCCATCTACCAATAGATACCCCTCTATGAGAGGCATTGGAAAACCTCCTTGGTCCTTGTGGTTGAATCTGTGTTTCAAATTCACTGCTCAACTGAGGGACCTTACACATAATTACATGTGTGGTGTACCAAGATGAGGTAGTCATTAAAAAATCTTGTTAAACACTATTATTGCACATAGAGTAAGTTCATGCATCTTATCATGTGACTTGTTAAGCACATGTTTACTCTCGAACATATTTAGGCTTTCCATAACAAAGGGGTTGAATACTTATTGAATCAAGATATTTCAGCTTTTCATTTTTGTTATACATTTGTAAAAAAAATTGAAAATACAATTACTCTTTGACATCATGGGGTATTGTGTGTAGGCTAGTGACAAAAAAATAACATATAACACAACAAAATGTGGAAAAGGTCAAGTGTGAATACTTTCTGAAGGCCTGTATGCGTGTCTTTCGGAGGGGTTGGGTTAAAAGCGGAAGTCAAATTATGGTTCGATTTACCAATAAAGTGATCTTAATCCTAATCTTAAAATTCGGATGAAAATGGATACTATGAAAAGATGTCAGAATCAATCACTGTTATGTCTGTATACATTACCAGAGATAAATAATTGCAAGCTAAACTCTCAATAAAATCAATCTCCCACATATAAGAAGAGATATGCTTCTAGAAAACAGCACTAATACTGTCAAAGAAATTATTCAAACATTTGAGTGTAAAAACAGGATACTATATTCCCTTTGTTTTCTATATAGTACTCTCCCAACCATACATTACTGACTGATATTAGACATGGTATCGATGAGGCCAATTATTAACCTATAGCTGACCTGACCTATAACCCCTGAAGATCACAATAACGTCTTCATGTCAGTAAACAGTCACAGTGCTTCCATATCATCTTTAAAAGGACAGCATCCTCCCTGTACTCTCTGTTCACCCACGACCCACGACTCCAACACCATCATTAAGTTTGTGACGACACAACGGTGGTTGGTCTGATCACCGATGACGATGAGACAGCCTACAGGGAGGACGTTTTTTTCTCCTCTGGTTGCAGATTTAACATGCTAGAACAGATTTAAGTATCCCTGCATTAAAGTCCCCGGCCACTAGGAACGCCGCCTCTGGATGAGCGTTTTCCTGTTTTCTTATGGCCGTATACAGCTCATTGAGTGCGGTCTTAGTGTCAGCATCGGTTTGTGGTGGTAAATAGACAGCTACGAAGAATATAGATAAAAACTCTCTTGATAAATAGTGTGGTCTATAGCTTATCATGAGATACTCTACCTCAAGCGAGCATTACCTTGAGACCTTCTTACTATTAGATTTGGTGCACCAGCTGTTGTTTACAATTATAGACAAACCACCACTCCTTGTCTTTCCAGAGGCTGCTGTTCTATCTTGCCGATGCAGAGTAAACCCTGCCAGCTGTATGTTATTCATGTTGTCGTTCAGGCATGACTTGGTGAAACATAAGATATTACAGTTTTTAATGCCCCGTTGGTATGATATTCGTGATCATAGTTTGTCTATTTTGCTATCCAATGATTGTACGTTGGCTGATAGGAATGATGGTAGAGGCAGATTACCCACTAGCACCCCGACCTTCGTACCCGATATTCTCTTGTTTCTTTCTCATTCGAATGGCAGGGATTTGGGCCTTGTCGGGTGTCTGAAGTAAATCATTCGCGTCCAAAACGTTAAAGGAAAAATCTTCGTCCAGTACGAGGTGAGTAATCACTGTCCTGATATCTAGAAGCTCTTTTCGGTCATAAGAGAGGATGGCAGAAACATTATGTACAAAATAAGTTACAAAATGCGTGAAAAAACACACACAATAGCACAATTGGTTAGGAGACTTTAGAACGTCCGCCATCTCCTCCGGCGCCATTATCCACCATGTGGCATTATCCAGCATGTGACAAATCAAATTTGATTTGACAAGAGACTGGGGCTCTGCCAGGCCGCGTCACACGGAGGGGGTGGCGTCGGCGTCCGGCAAAAGTGACATGTAGCGCTCATTTCCTCCCCATTGATCAGGACTGAGGAAAAGGCCTCTGTCCCCAATCAAACAGTGGCGTGTGAGCCCCCTGTTTCGGAAAAAGATTGTGCAAATCCTATTGATTGGCGTCCTTGAAAAAGTAGCGTAGGCTGGGCAGAACGTGCAGCAGGCAGCCCAGCTGTATTGACTACCACATCACATCAGGCCTTTCCTCCTGCCAGATCAATGAATTGATATAACTGAGGAAAATGATTGGGCACTCTACTGATTGATGGTCATAGACAGCCCATAGTCCTAATACTAACACACAACGACATTTCCACTAGCTTGTTTGTGCTGTTTCCACTAGAAACTCCAATGGACTTTGCAATTGACAGAACAAACAGATCATGGGACCAGGCTATGTTACCAGCACTGGCAGATATAGTATCAGACATGCCATCCACAGTCGCTGAGGGAGGGCCTGTCTACTCTCTGTGTAACCTCTACCCTAATTAGAGCAGGTGGGCATGCAGCAGGCTGTCTAAGGCTGTAGAACAGAGTATAGAGCTTTTCGTAGTGTGGCATGGCATAGGATCATGATTGTCAGTTTGGATAGGCAACGTCTGTGTTTACAACTCGATTCTGTCACAAAAAATAATAACATTCATCAGCTTTAATAGAGAGATTCAAACATCTAACTGGTCTGTGGAGGCATTGTGTTCATGTACAGCTATACATTTAACATTGTGACAGTTTATTTGTTGACTTGTTATTTACTTACATAATGTAATTACATGCTAGTTATCTAATAACTACTCTTCTGTCACTTTGGGAGAGCTATTAAAACAAGCCTAGCATTTGGTGTCAGGTCGTAACCACCTGGATTGAATTCTCTGAAGTACAGTATGTGTCAAAGGGTTGTTGCCACATTGCTACCAAACCAAGTAGGCTACTGTCATTTTCTATCAGGCTTGACTCACAGCAATCTTTGGTTATTTTGTTCAGATTGTTTTTGATGTTTGCTGGTCTGGATAAAAACTGCTGACATGCCCAGTTTTGCCACCCATCCTTACATGTTGTGGCATAGTAGAAATGACCACACATCCAAGGATAATCAGAAGGCTAGTTAGATCAACTTCCTTTGGCTGTGTTCAACTTTTCTTTGAGCAATCATTATACTGCATCAATTAACATGTTGGTATATTAGCATATATGCTAACTTTAACCATCTGGGAAAGGTTTTGCTGTGGGCCTACTTAATGGATTTTCCCCATGTATTCATTCAGCTTCATGAGTAAACTCTGCACTATGTGTGAACTCAGCGTAGAAATAGATGGTCAGCATAGAGAGGGAGGAATAGCACTAATCTGGGTTAAACAATATGCAATACAACATGTCTCTAAAACCTCACAATCTGTGTTATATAGTGTCCATTGAGGTAGTCTATGTGAAAGAAATGACATTCTAAAGACATATTTCAATGAATTATTTGCCTTGAAAACGGTCTGAGAATCCAAAAGCTGATGATTGTTTTCCCAAAGGACTTTACTACACAGGGTTGCTTTCAACTCCGCAATCAAGACACACAACCAACAACCAACCGTTCATCTCAAAGACCTAAAATGTACCTACAGTTCTTGGACTGCATAATGCATCATTATCTTGTAATATTCATGTAGGCTGCCCTACACACCATCCAATGGGGTGTTAGAGAAGCAGTGAGTCGGTTTATTGAATAATTTAAGGTTATGCTATAATTTCACACTCTGTCGGTGCCTCAGAGCCTGCCGGATAGGTTAACAAATTTATGTAGAGCAACAATCATACATCAAAAAGTGCATATTAGAGCAAATCAAATGAAAATAAAATTACAAATGCATTACATGTCTACGATATACTGGGCAACATGCTTGGTCCACATTCCATTTAATTTCAATCACTTTTTGGTCCAGGTTCATCTGTCTTGCTGGAAGACTTAGCCAAGATTACAGGAGGAAACATGCACAGGTGTGTGTGTGTGTGTGGTGAGCAAACACATTCATTAAATTATCAAACCTTGTACAACAATTGTACAACTCATAACCTTCAACAAGATAAGACAACTAAAGACCTCACTAGCTGCCTGTGTTAAATTGTGAATGGTACATTGATGCAGGAAGTGGGGCATTGTGGAGTAGGTGAAGGAGGGAGGAGCCATAATGTACTGTAGTAGCTTGTCCCTGAGTTTCACATGACCGAGTTGATATGCAATCAGAAGGGGCAAAGGTGGTTTAATGAGCAAATATTCTTACCTGCAGTAATTGAGGATTTTGTAGATTATTTTTACTAGGCATAATAGCTCTAAAGGACACATTTCTATTAATTTATATTTTGGCACCAATTCTCTTTTGGTTTTGCAAAACCTAATTAGGCAACAGACCTCAACATGGGTGTTGGAATGGCCTACTGCGGTGGTGGCATATGGCCGGAATGGTGTGCTCTTTATGGATAACCTGTAAAATAGATTGAAAATAGACTAAAATGAAAAATCTAAAATGATATTCAAATATAAGTACGCAGTTTTTTCAATTGTTAGGCCTTTTGTGTAAACAAATCAGTAGTGTTGCATGTTTGCGGTATGAGTCATCATCACAGTCCCCACAAGCATTTTGAGAATATTCAAGCTGGACACATTTTTTTTATATTACTCATATGTATTTTGTTTTTCCAAGCATGCTTTCATTACTTATCTCAACGACAATATGCCTAGAAATGGATTGATTCACAACCTTTCGTAGGAAAATTAAGTTATCTAAATGACTTGTCGAAACAGTGACATCACATCATTATAGACCAAGTAATAGTACATTTGTATTTCGGTTATATCAGTCTATGACAACGCCCTCATCCGGCGACTAACTGCAATTGAACGTGAACAGAACTGTATACCCGCTCTCAGACTTCCCAGCTGTCATTCTCTAGAAGATGGCGGACTGCGATTCACTGTTAGATGAGGAGCTCTCTTCTTTTGTCTTCAATTACCTGACAGAAAACTCAGGCAGCCAGGTAAGGGATGTTCATATTATATATATCCAGAATCAGGACTACCTGGCCGAGGGTTCATGTTTGCATGTTATTGGCAGAAGCATGCGTAATTTAATCTTCATATATGCTCTGGCTGTCAGCATCTCGGCTCTCTAACCGGCGTCTTCAGACCTTTGACGTATGTGCTTCACGTGGAGTTGTAAGGAAATGTTATTAGTGCGAACAACGTGGGATAGTAACTAATACAACATTTCATTCCGGTTGCGTAAAATTATTTGGTCATTTAACATTGAGATAACAATTTCTATGTTGCCCTTAAAACTTTTACTATTTTTGACTAATCCTGTCAAATCAGAGACCTCAGCACGTGGGTAGGCTATAGCATGAACTTGGCTATTTATGCATTTGATTTTGAAATGAATGGATGTAGTGGCAATACTTTGTATACGAAGGTTTGACTATTTATTTCCCATCCAGCTGATAGTCTACAAACTGGAGTTTTGATGAATGCTTATATTATTGTAAATCAATGCAATTTGCGTATGTTGGCTATCCATCGGTTTCACCAGCCCATCTATCTAGTAACTAAAGATAGTTCAACTGTAGACCGGTATGCTACGGTTTCTGTACAGTGCGCCTCTCACGGTTCAAAGTTGGGCTAAAGTAGCTAGTGAACTACAAAGGGAATGGGTGCAATACAACGATAATGACTATTTGATCCGATCATCGACGTCCGTTGAGTTTCAGGTGCTGCAAGAATAATGATGTGAAATGCGGAATATTGTGCCCATCTGTGAAAAATTCAGGCGATTATGTTTTCGTAATCGTTTGAGTAAGCAGCGATCCACTGTTACAAAACCTTGTTACCAGCGAGCGTGCCACTGTTATAAAACCTTGTAACCAGCGAGCCACTGTTGCAAAACCTTCTTACCAGCGAGACACTGTTATAAAACCTTGTAACCAGCGAGCCACTGTTGCAAAACCTTCTTACCAGCGAGACAATGTTATAAAACCTTGTAACCAGCGAGCCACTGTTGCACAACCTTCTTACCAGCGAGCCACTGTTATAAAACCTTGTTAACAGGCGAGACTGTTATAAAACCTTGTTACCAGCGAGCCACTGTTACAAAACCTTGTTACCAGTGAGCCACTGTTATAAAACCTTGTTACCAGGCAAGACTGTTATAAAACCTTGTTAACAGGCTAGACTGTTATAAAACCTTGTTAACAGGGAGACTGTTACAAAACCTTGTTACCAGCGAGCCACTGTTACAAAACCTTGTTACCAGTGAGCCACTGTTATAAAACCTTGTTACCAGGCGAGACTGTTATAAAACCTTGTTAACAGGCTAGACTGTTATAAAACCTTGTTAACAGGGAGACTGTTATAAAACCTTCTTACCAGCAAGCCACTGTTATAAAACCCTGTTACCAGGCGAGACTGTTATAAAACCTTCTTACCAGCGAGCCACTGTTATAAAACCTTGTTACCAGGCGAGACTGTTATAAAACCTTCTTACCTGCGAGCCACTGTTATAAAACCTTGTTACCAGGCGAGACTGTTATAAAACCTTGTTACCAGGCGAGACTGTTATAAAACCTTGTTACCAGGCGAGACTGTTATAACACCTTGTTACCAGCCACTGTTACAAAACCTTGCTACCAAAAATGCGTGTTCTAGGGGGTAACAAAATAACAATTGTCAAACATTCATATGAATGAAAATCCAATTATAGGCGGTATCTCATCGTGATGTGATATTGCACAATGTTATTAGACCACCAGATTTCAAATAATTATAGGATGCAACTGGCCAGCATACTCACGGATTATTCTCAGTAGGCTAAATCTCATTGAATTCCAACTATTCTTTATTGTAGCCTACCTAGGATAGATTATGATGTAACCCTGGATTGCGATGAGAGCATTCGTTCTCAGATATTCTACTCTTTGCTAGATGTGTAGCTAGTGAGCAGGTTCATTTTGCAGAAGTCAAGAAGACTAAAAGCGATTTACATTTCAAGTCACATGTGTAAGGTGTGCAGTGAACATCCCGTGTTAAATGTCAGTTAATAAGTATCTAATAATAACATGAATTTATTATGAGTTGAAACATGGTACAGCATAATTAACAAAGGGTAAAACATGCATATTGAGGGCGTCCCCGCTTAGATACGAAGTTCCCCTAACTGGAAAGTTATATTTGTCCCAGAGCGTAATGTGACAACATTGTATCAGGCTCTGGTCGCGTAGGGGATGTTCGTGATATTAGCCCCATCAAATGTAGCGTTCGATGCGGTGTTGCATGTTAAGCCGAATTATCGGGTTGACAGTGCTATCTATGGTCATTGTAATAGTACCCTACTATCGTGACCAGGGGTGTATTGATTCCGCCTATTCTGTTGCAAAAAAAATCTAAAACGGAAGCAAACCGAATGAAACGGGGAGGGACCTACCTGAATTTGTCCAATAATAACTCGTTTTGCTCTGTTTGCTTCCGGTTGGTTCTTAAACGGTAAACGTTTTCCGTAACGAATACACCCCATCGTTACAGAACACAGACTTGCTGCAGTCATGTGCTTTCTGTTGCGTAGTAGTCTGGAGGACGCGGCTCCAGTGACGTGCATGAGCGACAGCTACCCTCTTTCCGCTGGGTTGCTGCTGCTGCCACTACTGTCCGGCTGCTTCTAGATCAGGACTAATAATTCACCGGGTCTATTCCAGTTTAGTCAAGAGGATCTAAAGATCAGTCCTACTTACAACCACAACCCTAGCGGAACCACATAGAGTAGTTCTAGATTGAGAAGTGGATGCCATTATCCCCATCCATCTGAATACATTTTTATTCTTCTTTTCAGAAGTATTTTCTTAATCAAATGTAATCATCCATTTTGATGTAAATATTTAAAGGCCTATACTACTAACATTATATGGGCCAGTTATGTTCTACCCTTTATTATATTCATGAGATGCATGAGTTACACAGCCTACATAGCAAATGCATTTCTGTAGTTTGTCTCATCATTTAGGCTTCAGTATGTGGTTTCATCGCCTGTCAGTCAATGGTTCATTTGATTCTGGTTGCTGACTGAGTTGTCCTGTTGCATGGTCATATCAGCTTTCAAACTGAAGTATTGTTTTCCCAGATTTAGTCAGACAGGGAAACAATATCGTCCACTGCACCGGGCAGGGTGCTCACTTTGCTCTGCAGTCTCTTCAATGAAATGCTGTGTATTATTACACAGACACTGAGCTGTCCTGCCGTGATGGAATACTGCAGTGCTATGTGTTCAGCTTCCATGATATGGCCTGAGTCTCCTGTCAAGCCTAGAGTGGAGGCCTACTCTTTTTAACTAGAGCAAATGCATTATGTCTATGAAATGAGCAGTTCCTACAGTACACCTACCTGTCTCTCTGATGGAATGAATGAAATTAGCTTTGGCTATGCTGTGTACTGACGGAAGATTATGGATAAGACTAGCCTTTGTTTTTTCTTAGCAGGGTTTAATGCTGATTTAGACTGGCCATGAACCACAGGACATTGGTTTCTGTGTTTTGATGTTCACTGTGACGTTACTGTATTTTTAAACCCTACTACAATCTGGAGAATCAATCAATGAACAGTTACAGAGATGATTGTCATCACTGATAATGTTACTCTAGGAGTAGCATTTCACCTATATTTAAAGTTCTCACACATTATCTATGAGGGTCATTCTGAAAGATCCTAGCCTATCACCCATCCTTCAAGATCATTTTTTCTAGGTAGGACGAGCATTTTCATATATTTTGTTGTTGTTGAGAAGGATCATTCTGAATGATCATTACTCAAAATGATCAACTCAATTGAGGATGAAAGAGTCTAATCTCCCAGAAGTGTTTCTGAGAGGTTTTTCTTGTGTCACTGCCTGACTTTGTGGTTTGTCACTGAGGATTGGAATGTTTGCTTCCTCCCCAAAGCCCCAGAGATCCATCATCTGGCTGAGGCTCTGAGGCTTGTCCTCAGGGAGGCTTGAGGATGCACTCTCATGGATCACTGTACCTCTCCCCTCCACTCTGAGCCTAGCCCATGGGTAGGCAACTAGATTCAGCCACGGGCCGATTTTTGCCAGAGCGGATGGTTGGTGGGGTGTAACATAATTATAATAATCTGTACACTGAAAATTGACCACAATTAAGCCCAAAAAGAGATTGTATTTGAAAATAACAATCATTTCATAACTTGATTACATTGAGACACCATCACATATGTTTTTTTATTCGTGGGAATACTTAAGGACAGATTTTGTAAATATGACACATTTTTATCTGAATTGCTGGATGATTTTACAGTCTTTCTTGACCATGAAGTAAAATAGATATAATTTTTTTACACAAAAAGTTTTTGGCGGTCCCAAGAAAATCACCCCTGCTCTAACCTAGGTGCATCCCAAATTTTGCACTATAAAGGGTGCTATTTGGGATGCATTTCTGACTGTATGGGGGAGGGAGAGGAACTAGGAAACAGCTGATTAGATATCAATAATTGATGCAGGCTAATCCATCATCGGCTTCAAAGGCTATCCTTTGCATGGACTCCTGAGACACACACTGACTACAGCAGGCATTTGGTTGTCTTGACATATTCAGGCTGTGTTCTCCCAAGTCAATAAGGATCATTTGATTTTGCTTTTGATTTTGTTTTCGACTACCTCTTGTCCTAGGACTCATCTTTTGCTGTGCCAACATGCAAATATATTATTGTCTTTCATTTTCCTTTTGAAATTAGCCATGGTTTTGAAATATGATATTATGAAATTCTTAAAAAAAAAAAATCTAATAATAATACATCACAACAAGCCATAATGTCCTTAATTAACCTTTTCAAGTGTTTTGTATTCATCACAATGACTCTATTGATGTTGAGGACATTAGCGTGAGCCTGTTTCATATTTTGTAACTTGCTTTGGGATATGCATCAGGGGCTTTAACATAATGCCTATGGGCCTAAGTAGGCAGGTTTCCATTGACCCAGGTTTATTCAACAAAAGCAATGTCGATAAATAAATCTTTGTGACATGTGTAACAGAAATGGCAGGTATAGGAGAAATGTTCTGAAGATGGACAACATTTTTATCAGTTCGACTGGTGGGTTTTTCTGTTGTCTAACTTTATGTATTGTGACAAATTATGATGGAAACAGTTTTTCGAATAAATTATGACTGCCAAATCATTTTGAAGGTACGCGGGCATGTGATGTCACCGCGTAACTATAAAGCTCCACTCCACATTTCATTCTAAAAGCCTACATCTTGCAAAATATTTTTTGTTAACTATAAAAATAATAATTTCTTTGCAGGACAAAGATTTGCATTGCCTTGCTTTTGTAGTTGGCTGGCAAGTTTCACCATCCAATTATTTCAGATCTACAGGAGTGCAAGTCTCACCATGGCACGGACCGTGGCAATACGTTGGCACAAGATTTATTACAATATGGCAAATATTAGTCAGTTGTTGCATTCTATCCATGTTGGCTTTTGCGGGCTACCTGAGACATGAAACAGATAGGTCGCCGGGCATACAGACTGACGGCAATTTATTAATGAGCAATTTGCGAAAATGGGTAATGGAAACACTGTAGCTTTTAGGTGTGATGTCGTTATGTCCAGCTGTTTGCATCGACATAAGATAGTTACATGGAAATGCACCCTAGCAGGCAATTATCACATCTATTTTCTATGCCAACCTTCTAAATGTCAACAAAACACATCCCTGGACAAGTTCATGTGAACATAGCTAATTAATAGGTCAGATTCAGCTCCTCAACTTGTGAGGTATGATCCATGAGAAATCTGGAACAGGAACATGCAATGCTGTGCCCCAACTGGCACCAAATTCCCTATAAAGCCCAGTGCTTTACTTTTGACCAGGGCCCATAGAGACATTTGATATGTTCAATTGACTGTGGATACCTTGGATAGGGCCATATAAAGTCACAGATTTCAGACATAAAAACTGAATTCAACAATATTCAAAATTGTATTGAACTTAGTAAATGTATTGAACTTATTAGAACATTCATCAAGATTATCATAAGGCATGAAAAATATGCGTCAGTGATTTGTATTTTTCTTCAACATTCTGAAGAGACAACGTCACAGGAATGCCCCTGTCTGTGTGTTCTCGTTTGTCTACCACTTTGTGTGGTCGTTAGTAATGTAATGACAACCTTCTTCTGGTTGATGGAAAGGCTTTCTCTAAAACCTTCTCTATTAAATGTTAACTACAAAGTAGCCTATGCCTCATGGGCAGAATGATATCAGGATTTTTTGCATCAATCCAGTAGATATTTCTTTGCAATCTCCCTTGAGCGCTACAGAAACATTGCTAACCATACAACTGTCTTTGGCTGGTGCGCAGTTAAATTAAAGGCTAGGCCTAATTACAACCCAATATCTACATTTCAAAAGAACCTGCTGATGTGGTTTAAGCATTGTTGTGGACTTGGAACCTATTCAAAAGGTGTGAAAACCTGAAAAACAGAAATCTGGAAAAACAAATAGAAGAAAAGGAAATTTAGTTAAAAAAATTACAGAATCAGGCAAATAAACTGATTTTCTAGGGTCCTACTTGGGAACAGAGGAGGGATGCTTCACTCTGTGTGTGCTTCTCCTGGCCACTAAAGCACATGCCTGTTGAGACAGGTCATGACTTGCAGGTGGAGGCCAGGATAGGAAAGGCCAGGATAGGACATGCCAGGACAGGATAGGCCCGGACAGGACAGGAGCAGAGTAGCAGACTGTCTGATGAGGCAGACTTAGGTAAAGGGAAGTTGAAATTGGGTTGCCAGGTGTTGTCGTCCCCTGATGATATTCACCGCCACCTGCTTTACCATTTCAATGTGCATTCAGGCATTTGTCCGTAGTCAGCATCCTCCAGGTCATTATACTGTACTTCAGCCACAGCTAAACAATGGCTGTGCAAGTAGTCTATTGTAGATGGATTGTGTGTCCTGAATGTAGGGTCAACAGGTTTTTAAGTTTGTTTTTTAAGTTCATGGTGACATATATTGTGTTGAGATGAAATACATATTCCTTCTTGATGTTTTTTTATTACCCTCATAAGATGAACGTTCATAATCATTTAGATGATTTAAGTGAAATAATTGTTTCCCTATTTGAGTATGCAAGTAATTCACCTCTTCAGTTCAGCAGAAGTGTGTAAAACAGCTATTAATGAGAGTTTCAGGCAGTTCAGTTGTAAATTAAGGTCTGGTCGGGATGTAGTGGACAACAGTCCAACTCTGCATCAGCACCGAGCCAAGATAATTGAAGAGTTAACTAGCAGATAACACTTCACAGCCCAAAGACTGGTCTTGCATGATCAGTACTGGTAGGACTCTTTTGCGTTTCATGTAGAAACCTTTCTACATGGAACCCAAAAGGTTTCTTTCTACCTGGGTTCTTCAAAGGGTTCTCTTATGGGGACAGCCAAATAACTCACTTAGGTTTAGGTAGCACCTTTTTTTCTAAGATTGTAGTGTGATGGAGACCTCCATACAGGGTACTGACTCCGCTTCTGTCAAAGTGTGGAGCGGGTGTGTGTGTGTATGCGCATATGCATGAGTGGGTATGTGTGCGGAATATGGATTGAGATACTTAAATGCTGATGTTTAAACAGCAAGACTGATCAGTATTGCTGCACTTCAGCCTCATTCAGAGTGAAGAGAACCATTACATGTTGATATAAATAGATTAATTGGATATAATATCCAATATAGCCTAGTGCTTACATGTGTTTCTGTTGCGAGGTTGTGATTTATTTAGCCCTCAAGCCCAGCCATATGAAGATCTGGGTGATAAATGAATGGCTCCTTCATAGTAAACCCTTACTGTGGGGTGGACCAACCTGTCGGTCCAACCTCTCTCTCTCCCTGTCCTGGGTGTGATTGTAAACCAAGGAAAGGTTAAAGGAAAATTCCAATATCCTGATAGTGCAGTACAGTCTCGCCGTGTTCCAGCCCTGCCATGGTAACCTAGCACCTGGGGACTTACTGGGGAGGGCAAGCTCACACTGACTGGCAAGGGCTTACCCCCTAACACTGACCAGGTTAGCTCAGCGAGCTCATAGCCTGCTCATTAACAAGAGGTGTGTATTGTCCATGTTCAGAGTAGGAATGGATGTTGACTCGCTGTTCTTTAGTGTAACAAGTTTACACATCACCAGCTGAAAATAAATGCCTTATCTGTCATTATGTCAGAAGTGTGGCCAGGCACAGGCAGCAGGACCTTCCCTGCAGCTATACTTGGTTATTTATTTTATTGGCTGGATATTAGTTATGGATCTCACATGGCCGTTCAGAACCCTATAACCTTGTTATGGGGTGGTTGCTAATTGTTTCACACACCTCTCATGTACTGTTATTCTGTTGGCAGTTGAGAGCATTGCTCATGGCTATAGCCGATCGCTAATAATGCAGCCAGCTGACTGTCAGTGTGATGCGGCAGCGTAGCCTAGTGGTTAGAGCATTGGACTAGTAACTGAAAGGTTGCAAGTTCAAATCCCTGAGCTGACAAGGTGCAAATCTGTCATTCTACCCCTGAACAAGGCAGTTAACCAACCTACTGTTCCTGGCTGTCATTGAAAATAAGAATTTGTTCTTAACTGACTTGCCTAGTTAAATAAAGATAATATAAACTATAGTCTGTGAAGGGAACAGAACTCCTGTGTTTTTTACAGGGCTATTACTATTCTTAGCAGCAGAATTTCTTGTATTTCTGCTACTCAGAGAAGGTGGAGTTCATAAATAGCTGCCATGGCAGTGGCACAGTGTATCTGCTTGAGGTGTTGTCAGCATGTCAGGTTGGATTCCTCATGATTTCATCATGATGCCGTATAATCATCATCAAGCTGTCTGGGGGATTACGACTCCCTCCAACTGCTTACCTTACTGCAACCTGAGCACGATGCTGTGTCCCATTTAAACATAGTTAGTATTCACTGCCCTAGACAAGGGATCTGACCCTTAAGTCATGAGTTCAGGCCAGATCACCATCTTTCTCATGATCTGACTGTTAGCTTAGCCTCTGTGTTATGAGCTGTGTTAACTTACCATAGTGGTGACCTTTCGTGGGTCCCTGGCACACACACTCACAACAAATAGTACACCCGTGTATTGTTGTCACACCTTGGGGAATGCTGCTGGTGCAAGGCCAGGGCCTGAGTACCTGACGGCAGCAGGTAGGTAGGTAGGTAGGAAACAGGAATGCTGCTGGTGCAAGGCCAGGGAATGAGTACCTGACGGCAGCAGGTAGGTAGGTAGGTAGGAAACAGGAATGCTGCTGGTGCAAGGCCAGGGCCTGAGTACCTGACGGCAGCAGGTAGGTAGGTAGGTAGTAAACAGGAATGCTGCTGGTGCAAGGCCAGGGAATGAGTACCTGACGGCAGCAGGTAGGTAGGTAGGAAACAGGAATGCTGCTGGTGCAAGGCCAGGGCCTGAGTACCTGACTGCAGCAGGTAGGTAGGTAGGTAGGAAACAGGAATGCTGCTGGTGCAAGGCCAGGGCCTGAGTACCTGACGGCAGCAGGTAGGTAGGTAGTAAACAGGAATGCTGCTGCAGGTGAGGGTGTATGGAAACTGTTCAGGGGACTACGTAATAGAGGTGCACTGCAAGCCACTACCTGCACACTTGTGAAAAACATTCCACTCTGTGCCCTCCCACAACAACATAGCAGGACAGTGTTCCACCACATGGTGGGCTGGCTAGGGAATTACACGAGAGGGGAGGGATCTGATTGGTGGCCTGGCTCACTAGTAGCTCTGTAAACTCTCTGATAACCTGGCCTCCCGCCAGCCAGGCTTCTCACTTCTCACAACATCTACATTTCCGTTGTCTCTATCCAGCCTGTTTGGCCACAACAATGGCTGGTTCACTATTAAGGCACCCAGCATCACAGGTGAACAGTAGGTAGAACCCCCCCCCCCCTCCCCTCCCCACGCACACACATGCACACCCCTGCCACTGACCTAGTTTAACAGTGAACTTTTAGCTTGGCAGGCTTAGGCATTGGTTGCGTGACCGGAGCTTGGGAGCTGAGGCTGGTTTTGATTCGCGACCTTGACAGGCTTTACTCACATGTCACAACGACCTTCTCACCTCTTCTTCCCCACTCCATATCTGTCCTTTCTCACACCCTGTCCTGTTCCCCATCTATGACAGTAATAATGACAGAACATTCCACTGACTGACTACAGCACAGGAGAGAAGGTATGGGGAACAGACATACTTTATCACATTGTTTTGAAATTGCAAGCTAACTTTTGGCTATGTGACAGCTTTGGCTGGAATCTGTAAGATTTAGTCTAAACTGGTGTTAGCCAGTGTCCCATCTGCACATGATTTCAACTAAGATCAACCCATCTAATAGTATTTCCTCCTCAAAACATACCAGATTCACTCTGTTGAAAAAAGGAAATAAATAAAATAAAGAATGCAACACTCTTCCAATCCTCAGTGAAGACTCTATAGAACTGGTTTATCGACACGTTGACTTCCCTCCAACATGCTTATTAGTAAGCTACATCCCCCTGATAGTATCATGAAAATGCAAGGACATTGGTATAATTGTGGATTCCCAACCTTGACTAACACAGAGAAATCTAATTAAATATGACTCTCTCCTTTTGCTGAACATCCTGGGATGATGTGGTATATAGTAGGGCGTTGGGCCAGTAACTGAAAGGTCGCTGGATCGAATACCCAAGCCGACAAGGTGCAAAATCTGTCGATGTACCCTTGAGCAAGTCACTTATCCTTAATTTGCTCCAGGGGCGCCGTACTACTATGACTGACGATGTAAACGAACACGTTGAATGTACCTATCCAGTGTATGTAAGAAAACATCTATTTATTTATTTATAGCTCTACTGTGCCTTCAGAAAGTATTCAGACCCTTTGATTGTTTTCAACATTTTGTTACGTTACAAACTTATAAAAAATAAAAAAATAAATAAATCCTCAGCAATCTACACACAATACCACACAATGACAAAGCGAAAACAGGTTCTTAGAAATTGTTGCTAATTTATTACAATTAGAAAACAGAAATACCTTATTTACATAAGTATTCAAACCCTTTGCGATGAGACTTGAAATTGAGCTCAGGTGCATCCTGTTTCCATTGATCATCCTTGAGATGATTCTACTGTAATGGTTTTCCTCCTCTGAGGAGGAGTAGGAAGAATCGGACCAATATTCAGCATTTTATTAAACTGAACTGAACACTACAATACAAAGTAAACAAAAAGAACGACCGAAACAGTTCCGTCTGGTAACTAATACAAAGACAGAAAACAACTACCCACAAATCATAGTGGGAAAACAGGCTGCCTAAGTATGGTTCTCAATCAGAGACAATCAGCTGCCTCTGTATGGGAACCATACCAGGCCAAACACAGAAATACAAAAACATAGAACAACACATAGAATGCCCACCCCAACTCACGCCCTGACCAAACTACAATAGAGACATAAAAAAGGAACTAAGGTCAGGGCGTGACATCTACAACTTGATTGGAGTCCAGCTGTGGTAAATTCAATTGATTGGACATGATTTGGAAAGGCACATATCTGTCTATATAAGGTCCACAGTTGACAGAGCATGTCAGAGTAAAAACCAAGCCATGAGGTCGAAGGAATTGTCCGTAGAACTCCGAGACAAGATTGTGTCGAGGCACAGATCTTGGGAAGGGTACCAAAAAATGTATGCAGCATTGACAGTCCCCAAGAACAGTGGTCTCCATCATTCTTTAATGGAGAAGTTTGGAACCACCAAGACTCTTCCTAGAGCTGGCCACCCGGCCAATCTCAGCAATCGGGGGAGAAGGGCCTTGGTCAGGATGGTGACCAAGAACCGATGGTCACTCTTACAGAGTTCTAGAGTTCCTTTGTGGAGATGGGAGAAACCTCCAGAATGACAACTATCTCTGCAGCACTCCACCAATCAGGCCTTTATGGTAGAGAGGCCAGACGGAAGCCACTTCTCAGTAAAAAGCACATGACAGACCGATTGGAGTTTGCCAAAAGGCACCTAAAGACTCTCAGAGCATGAGAAACAAGATTCTCTTCTGATGAAACCAATATTGAACTCTTTGGTCTGAATGCCAAGCGTCACGTCTGGAGGAAACTTGGCACCATCCCTATGGTGAAGCGTGGTGGTGGCAGCATCATGCTGTGGGGATGTTTTTCAGAGGCATGGACTGGGAGACTGGCCAGGATCGAGGCAAAGATGAATGGAGCAAAGTACAGAAAGATCCTTGATGAAAACCTGCACCAAAGTGCTCAGGACCTCAGATGGGGGTTAAGGTTCACCTTCCAACAGCATAACGACCCTAAGCACACAGCCAAGCAGGAGTGGCTTTGGGACAAGTCTCTGAATGTCCTTGAGTGGTCCAGCCAGAGCCCGGACTTGAACCCGATCAAATATCTCTGGAGAGATTTGAAAATATCTGTGCAGCAACACTCCCCACCCAACCTGACAGAGCTTGAGGATCTGCAGAGAAGAATGGGAGAAACACCCCAAATACAGGTCTGTCAAGCTTGTAGCATCAAAACAAAGAAGACTCAAGGCTGTAATCGCTGCCAAAGGTAATTCAATAAAGTATTGTGTAAAGGGTCTGAATACTTATGTAAATGTGATATTTCAGTTCTTTATTTTTAAAACATTTGCAAAAATTAGACTGTTTTTGCTTTGTCATTATGGGGTATTGTGTGTAATTTGATGAGGAAAAATAACTCATCAATTTTAGAATAAGGCTGTAACATAATACAATTAGGAAAAAGTAGATGGGTCTGAATACTTTCCCAATGCACTGTATGTCTTAACTTTGACTGATATGGAACTTGACAGAGCTCAGTGACATCTCCAAATTGCTGCACTTGACTGTTGACTAACATGCTCACTTGCTCAGACCCCACTATGCACCTGAGGACCTGCATCTTGCAGTTTCTGCCCCACTATAAACTATGCAGCCTTAGTTAAACCTTTCTATCTTCACGGCAGAAGTGTGATCCTGTGATAAAGGACTGTCTCGGTCCTCTAATGCCCGTGTCTCCAGCCACAGAGGGAAAAGTGAGTTAACTGCTTTAGACAAGGTCTACTCTGGGCCCTGGTTGTTGTTCGATGCCAATGGGCACATTTTTAGCAATCACCAGAGAATGTTTTGGAGTCAGTTCTGTTCCTTGTCAAAGTCTTGAATTCTGCCCACTCCACAGAATGTTTCTCTCACTCTCTCTCTCTCTCTCACTCTCTCTCTCTCTCTCTCACTCTCTCACTCTCTCTCTCTCTCTCTCTCTCAACCCCTCTGTCTCCTTTAGCATGCGTCCTTTCATGTACCTCCACAGCACTCTTTGTGCTTTTCAGTGCTTCCCATGATGCTCTGCTGCCTGGCCTGAAATTATTTTAAGCCGTCTCCTTTTACACAAGCAAGCAGGATCAAACTCATTGGATCGACTGCAGCTTAATTTGCATGTTATTCTTTGAATAAATGAGAAGCAGTCTATTCTGTTATCAGTGCATCATCAGGCTCAACAACATTCTGAAGGCAGGGCATCTGAAGTTTCAGACTCCCACTGGAGAGTGGTCTCATTTTACTGAGGAAACAGATAAGCATTGAGCCAGTCAGATTTCTATTGGGATTGTGTGACGCAGACAGGTGAACTCACACACACACACACACACACACACACACACACTAGAGGTCTACCAATTAACCGATTTCAAGTTTTCATAACAATCAAAATCTGTATTTTTGGGCGCTGATTTGCCGATTTTTATTTTTTTACACATTTTATCTTTATTTAACTAGGCAAGTCAGTTAAGAACACATTCTTATTTTCAATGACCGCCTAGGAACGGTGGGTTAACTGCCTTGTTCAGGGGCAGAAAGACAGATTTTCACCTTGTCAGCTCGGGGGATTCAATCTTGCAACCTTACAGTTAACTAGTCCAACGCAATAACGACCTGCCTCTCTCTCGTTGCACTCCACAAGGAGACTGCCTGTTACGCGAATGCAGTAAGCCAAGGTAAGTTGCTAACTAGCATTAAACTTATCTTATAAAAAACAATCAATCATAATCACTAGTTAACTTCACATGGTTGATGATATTACTAGATATTATCTAGCGTGTCCTGTGTTGCATATAATCTGACTGAGCATTCAAGTATCTAACTATCTGACTGAGCGGTGGTAGGCAGAAGCAGGCGTGTAAACATTCATTCAAACAGCACTTTCATGCGTTTTGCCAGCAGCTCTTCGTTGTGCGTCAAGCATTGCGCTGTTTATGACTTCAAACCTATCAACTCCCGAGATGAGGCTGGTGTGACCGAAGTGAAATGGCTGGCTAGTTAGCGCGCGCTAATAGCGTTTCAAACTTCACTCACTCTGAGCCTTGGGGTGGTTGTTTCCCTTGCTCTGCATGGGTAACACTGCTTCGATGTGGTGGCTGTTGTCGTTGTGTTGCTGGTTCAAGCCCAGGGAGGAGCGAGGAGAGGGACGGAAGCTATACTGTTACACTGGCAATACTAAAGTGCCTATAAGAACATCCAATAGTCAAAGGTTAATGAAATACAAATGGTATAGAGGGAAATAGTCCTATAATAACTTCAACCTAAAACTTCTTACCTGGGAATATTGAAGACTCATGTTAAAAGGAACCACCAGCTTTCATATGTTCTCATGTTCTGAGCAAGGAACTTAAACGTTAGCTTTCTTACATGGCACATATTGCACTTTTACTTTCTTCTCCAACACTTTATTTTTGCATTATTTAAACCAAATTGAACATGTTTCTTTATTTATTTGAGGCTAAATTGATTTTATTGATGTATTATGTATATTAAGTTAAAAATAAGTGTTAATTCAGTATTGTTTTAATTGTCATTATTACAATTACATTTAAAAAATTTGGCCGATTAATCAGTATCGGCCCGTTTTGGTCCTCCAATAATCGGTATCGGTATCGGCGTTGAAAAATCATAATCGGTCGACCTCTAGTTTAGATAAAGGGACAAGGTCTGTGGCTGGCTGCAAGTCTAGAAATGAGGAAGGTGTAATAATGTCTGGGAAGAGCCGTTTAATGCTAAGCCATTTCAGTTTTCCTTAGTAACTATGTAGATGCAATGAAGTGAATGAAGTCACGGGACTGAGTTGGATCTCCTCAGCAGCCTGGTCTGATGTGTGTTCTTCAGATGGCTCATGTTAAAGCCCAGCCCTATTTGACGACACTATGGCAGGGAATGCCACCTCACCGGGGACTCAAAAGGCCATGTAATAGAGGCTTCGGCCAAGCCGCGGTATCACTGACAATCCTGCCTACTTAGGAGTCGGCCGTGTGGAGGCTGCTGGAGTTGTCCTTTTATGTTGGGTCAGTGTTTGGGTGGTGTCACCAGGATGGTGTGTTGATAGTGATGGGCCATAGTGAGGACTGAATGCTTTCAGAGGGGTGTCTCTCTATCTGAAGGGTCATTAGAGAGGCACACTGGGCCATTTTTTTCATGCCAGTTAGCCTTAACTTTGGTACAAAACAAAGCTGAATAGAGCTGGAATTGTTTAAGACCTGCAGGGGAAGTTTTTCTAGAATGTTCTAGCACTGTGTTCTTTGCAAAACAGCCCAGATGAAGGAACAAGTCATACCAGCAACACATATTGAAATACATGAAAGAATTCACTCATGCAAAAGTTTAACCTATTTATCCCTAGAGTAGGTCAAGGGCCAAGTTACTACATCGGCATTAACTTTTCACGTTTCACAATCTATTTCCATGAATGTGAGGCCAGTCGTGTTGCATTTCTGTCGGATTAGCCAACGACTCTAATTATGTAAGCCATCCTCTACTCGTCTAGCAGTGAGCCTTCTGTAAGTACATCCTACACTTCCTGATAAACACCCACTAATTCACACTGTGACAAAACCCAGCGCTGTACTGTAATGCCGGCTGACTCCCACTCCTGCTCCTGAAATATTCTCAAGCAGCACTTACTTTGACATAGTCTTTACAAAACGCCAATTCATTTTTCAGTGCACCATTCCTCTGGTATTTGCCCAGCAGGTACAGAGGTCTGTTTTCTCTATATGTCACTGGCAAACCCCTAGCTTTCATCAAAGACGCACATCAGTTATGTGTGCGTCGTATGTGTGCCACTGCTGGGGGCTTCCATTAGTGGAGTAGCATGGCTGTAAATGACAGCAGAGCATCAGCAGCACAGAGCACACACCCCTACTGGACCTCTGGTGTCCTGCAGGGTTACTGAGATGTGAAGGTATGTTTCTCTCCTCCACCAAGGCCAGCTCTCTTCTCTTCTCTGTGCGCTGTCACGGGGGACACCTAGTCAGTGGGTGGACACCTCCTGATGGATGACATGAGGTGGGATGGGGATCAGGACTGGAGAGGAGAGAAAGGCATGGAGATGGATCACCTGGTGTGTGTCTCCACTTATCATCATGCCTGGCCAGTCCTCCAGGACCTCTCTTTCACAGTCCCTCCACTGTTCCCTCTCATCTACCTTTCCTCTTATCTCTGCCACAGGAACAGTGGAACAGAGGATACAGCGTCACACAGTCCGCTGACAGCAGGAACATGATGCAGTGATTAACAGTACTGGCCGAATGAGCTTCACAGCCATGTATTATTTACTGTTAACTTCCCCAGAAAACAAGTTTCTAGCGCTGCATGTCTGCCTGGAGCAGACATATCTGCTTAGTTCTTTAAAAAAAAATTTTTTTTCATAAGCCGGCTAAGCCAGCTAACAGAAACCCTAGCCTGCATACAGCCACCCCATATGAGCCAATGTGAGCCTGCATGGCTAAACATGTACTGCAGAGCTTGAGAATGTAAAGCAGTAGTTTCAAGTAGCCACACATTGCCCTATAGCTCTGAGAAAATGATAAAGAGGTTTTAGTATTTATTAGGATCCCCATTAGCCGCTGCAAAAGCATCAGCTACTCTTCCTGGTGTCCACATGAAACATATACATAGTATAGAACATTTTGAGTCAAGGACTGAAATACATACATTTAAAATGTCACACATAGCCTACATATCAGTACATACACACCATATCTAGGTCTAATACATAGTACAGTGCAAATTGCAATACAAGATGTATTAAATGGATGTGTCTCTTCACTGTCCCCTTTGTGCAGTAGGGTGTTATTTTATCTGTTTTTTTAAACAGGTTTTATTGTTAGCTTGAGTTAAAATAGAAAACAATAATGGCCCTAGTCGGCTGCCCTGCGGTACACCACACTCAACTGAATTTGCATGAGAGAGGCTTCCATTCACAAATATCCTCTTTGTTCTATTAGATATGTATCTCTGAATCCATAATAAGGCACAGGATCCAAATCCATAACACCTAAGTTTTTTTCAGCAATAGGTTATGGTCAATGACATCAAATGCTGCACTGAAGTCTAACAAAACAGCTTCCACAATCTTCTTACTATCAGTTTATTTCAGCCAATTATAAGTAATTTGTGCCAGTGCTGAGCATGTTGAGTGCTCTTCCCTATAAGCATGCTGAAGGTCTGTTATTTGTCTTTTTTTAAATAACTTTTATATTGTTAAACACTTGTAACAGGCTGATTGGTCAGTTGTTTGATGGAGAGAGGCCATTTTGTACACAATGCTCCTCCAATGGGTCTGTTTGAAACTGAATAATTGCCTTTTTTTTGTCTAATTTAATAAGAGACATGAATAGATAACATTTGTAGTCTTGATTGTAACCTTTGTGAAGCATGTGATTTTTACATGTGTATCGGCTAGTGTTGTGTGATTGCCGTGGATCTGTGCGATAGCGGGACTGGCAGAGACAAGGCTGTTTGTTGAAATCTCAAAGGAAGATGCTCTTTGATCGGACAGCTGTGAAGTTCAAAGGACTAGCGCCCTTTCTGATGAGGGAACGCATGTGCTTTTGTAGTCACCCATGTCCTTTTCAACCGCAGCTGCTGCTCTCTGATAGGATAGGCTGCACCGATGACACACATGCATGCACACACAGGCACACACCATCTTTGTTATTTTTTGGTAGGTTGGCAAAAGCCAGATTTATGTAACTCTAATTTTGATGCAGTCAGTGGGCTTGTCTTGATTAGACTGGTGTTAGGGGATCGATAGAGGAAGTAGCATAGCAGGATCTAGAGCAGACTCTTTTCTCCATCACAGTTTTACTCAGATGGGTGTTTTCTACCAAATATGGCCGGGGTGCTCTGTGAGCTGTTCAGTCACGTGCTGTTTGGGCCACACAGTTCACTGACATGGTTCTCATAGTCCCTGTTGTTTCAACAGGGTTATTCCACTGGATTTCTCTTGGAAAAAATGGAAACGCAAACCAACACGTCACCAAAGACAGATCTGCTCACAATGATTTACTCATACTGTAGCAACATGGTGAAATAATGTTAGGTTCACTGCTTTCTCCACTCAAGTCTCGTCTCCAAAGGGAAAGGCAGCCAACTGTGTCAGCTAGTAAGATGTTTTTTTCATTTAGTCAAGTTAGGAAGATGTTTTTTAGGGTTGTTGTGTCGAGGCAGAGCTGACTGTCTGCCATCTGTAAACTAAATGGTAAATGTGACAGGTCATTTCTATGTGAGTTTTTTTTCTTTATAACTCAATTTCGACAGTACAATGCCTGCAAAACTGCAAATACAGGAAAACAGCAGTGGATTTAAAACCAGTACTGTAATTCCGAATGTTTTTTTTTAACCCTTCGAACAGTAAGACCTTAAGCACTAAGCCCAGTTATCTGCTCACATTTCATTAAGCTCCCTCCCACACCGGCTATTCTGATTGACACCACCTGCTCTTTTGCCCACTTCACCCAGGTGTCCAAAATGGTAAGGGGGAAAGATGAACAGTCCAACGTTACTGCCAGGTCTCTAGTACTATTCTGTCTCTGTGTGAAAGTGTGGAATTCAAGAGGCTAATTTAGCAAGCGGTGTTACTGTTAGGCAGAATGTCAGTCAGTAGTGCTAAGGCTAAGCCACTGTGTCCAGAGTGAGTCATGATGATGAGCCCTGAAGGAAATCCTTTGAGTGAGGTGAGCAAATGGCTGCCGTGCCTTGTACCCCATCCCCCCTCAGGCATCTGTGGTGTTCTTCTCTCTGTAATGAAAAGCGCCCCAAATGTCAGCCACTTGGATAAGAAAATATTGGGAAAATGTAGGGATGCACACTGTGTTCTGTGGTACAGATGGAGTTAGGATGGCTTCCTGAGGCTGACACCCACACAGTGTTCTGTGGTACAGATGGAGTTAGGATGGCTTCCTGAGGCTGACACCCACACAGTGTTCTGTGGTTCAGATGGAGTTAGGATGGCTTCCTGAGGCTGACACCCACACAGTGTTCTGTGGTACAGATTGAGTTAGGATGGCTTCCTGAGGCTGACACCCACACAGTGTTCTGTGGTACAGATGGAGTTAGGATGGCTTCCTGAGGCTGACACCCACACAGTGTTCTGTGGTACAGATGGAGTTAGGATGGCTTCCTGAGGCTGACACCCACACAGTGTTCTGTGGTTCAGATGGAGTTAGGATGGCTTCCTGAGGCTGACACCCACACAGTGTTCTGTGTTACAGATAGAGTTAGGATGGCTTCCTGAGGCTGACACCCACACAGTGTTCTGTGGTACAGATGGAGTTAGGATGGCTTCCTGAGGCTGACACCCACACAGTCAAACATGCACCTCTCTACAGTGCATTATCACAGCCAGCCACACACATAAACACGCGCGCGCGCACACACACACATAAACACACGAGCACATACACACACACACATAAACACGCAAGCACATACACACACACACACACAAACACGTCCTCACACTCAGACACGTGAAGGATGGTCTCTGTCCGGGGGTGGGGATCTTCGGGTAGTAACTCGGACATGGTTGCATGGTGTAAATCTGCCCTAATGTATTCACATGTTGACCATGTACCTGTCAATATCAGATTGAAGAAGTCTTGAGGGTGTTGTTGACTGTCGTTTTGAGGGTTTGGTCGCAGTGGGGGTGATTTAGCAATGGGTTGGGAGCCCGGTGATTATGTGTCACAGATGTATCCCTCACTTTGTTTGACTCTCAAGGACATCACTGCTGATTGCATTGGCTGTGGGCCAGGTAAGGCACATGGGTGGAGTTTGGAGCAGAACAGGAGGCAGGGGCAACACACAAGGCGTTGTGGGGTTGTGAGGTTGCTGGGGTCACTGGGCTTGTGGGGTTGTGAGGTTACTGAGGTTGCTGAGGTTACTGGGGTTGCTGAGGTTACTGGGGTTGCTGAGGTTACGAGGGTTGCTGAGGTTACTGGGGTTGCTGAGGTTACTGGGGTTGCTGAGGTTACTGGGGTTGTGAGGTTACTGGGGTTGCTGAGGTTACTGGGGTTGCTCAGGTTACTGGGGTTGTGAGGTTACTGGGGTTGTGAGGTTACTGGGGTTGCTGAGGTTACTGGGGTTGCGAGGTTACTGGGGTTGCTAAGGTTACTGGGGTTGCGAGGTTACTGGGTTTGCGAGGTTACTGGGGTTGCGAGGTTACTGGGGTTGCTGAGGTTACTGGGGTTGCTGAGGTTACTGGGGTTGCTGAGGTTACTGGGGTTGTGAGGTTACTGGGGTTGCTGAGGTTACTGGGGTTGCTGAGGTTACTGGGGTTGTGAGGTTACTGGGGTTGTGAGGTTACTGGGGTTGCTGAGGTTACTGGGGTTGCGAGGTTACTGGGGTTGCGAGGTTACTGGGGTTGCTGAGGTTACTGGGGTCGCGAGGTTACTGGGGTTGCTGAGATTACTGGGGTTGCGAGATTACTGGGGTTATGGGGTTACTGGGGTTGTGGGGTTACTGAGGTTGTGAGGTTACTGGGGTTGCTGAGGTTAGTGGGCTTGTGGGGTTGCTGGGGTTGCGAGGTTACTGGGGTTGCGAGGTTACTGGGGTTGCTAAGGTTACTGGGGTTGCTGGGGTTACTGGGGTTGCTGAGGTTACTGGGGTTGCTGAGGTTACTGGGGTTGCTAAGGTTACTGGGGTTGTGAGGTTGCTGAGGTTACTGGAGTTTCTGAGGTTACTGGGGTTGCTGAGGTTACTGGGGTTGCGAGGTTACTGGGGTTGCGAGGTTAATGGGGGTGCTGAGGTTACTGGGGTTGCTGAGGTTACTGGGGTTGTGAGGTTACTGGGGTTGCTGAGGTTAGTGGGCTTGTGGGGTTGCTGGGGTTGCGAGGTTACTGGGGTTGCGAGGTTACTGGGGTTGCTAAGGTTACTGGGGTTGCTGGGGTTGTGAGGTTGCTGAGGTTACTGGAGTTTCTGAGGTTACTGGGGTTGCTGAGGTTACTGGGGTTGCGAGGTTACTGGGGTTGCGAGGCTAATGGGGTTGCTGAGGTTACTGGGGTTGCTGAGATAACTGGGGTTGCTGAGGTTACTGGGGTTGTGAGGTTACTGGGGTTGCTGAGGTTACTGGGGTTGTGAGGTCACTGGGGTTGTGAGGTTACTGGGGTTTCTGAGGTTACTGGGGTTGTGAGGTTACTGGGGTTGTGATAACATGAAACCAGCTAGCACATCATAGGAATAAAATAACATGAAACCAGTTACCACATCATAGGAATTAAATAACATGAAACCAGCTAGTATATCATAGGAATAAAATAACATGAAACCAGTTACCACATCATAGGAATTAAATAACATAAAACCAGCTAGTACATCATAGGAATAAAATAACATGAAACCAGTTACCACATCATAGGAATAAAATAACATGAAACCAGCTAGGACATCATAGGAATTAAATAACATAATAGGAATAACATTACATGAAACCAGCTAGTACATCATAGGAATAAAATAACATGAAACCAGTTACCACATCATAGGAATAAAATAACTTGAAACCAGCTAGTACATCATAGGAATAAAATAACATGAAACCAGCTACCACATCATAGGAATTAAATAACATGAAACCAGCTACCACATCATAGGAATAAAATAACATGAAACCAGCTAGTACATCTTAGGAATTAAATTACAACATGAAACCAGCTACCACATCATATGAATGAAATAACATGAAACCAGTTACCACATCATATGAATAAAATAACATGAAACCAGCTACCACATCATATGAATAAAATAACATGAAACCAGCTACCACATCATAGGAATAAAATAACATGAAACCAGCTACCACATCATAGGAATAAAATAACATGAAACCAGCTAGTACATCATAGGAATAAAATAACATGAAACCAGCTAGTACATCATAGGAATAAAATAACATCATAGGAATAAAATAACATGAAACCAGCTAGTACATCATAGGAATTAAATTACATCATAGGAATAAAATAACAACATGAAACCAGCTACCACATCATATGAATAAAATAACATGAAACCAGCTACCACATCATAGGAATAAAATTACATCATGAAACCAGCTAGTACATCATAGGAATAAAATTACAACATGAAACCAGCTACCACATCATATGAATACAGTAACATGAAACCAGCTACCACATCATAGGAATAAAATAACATGAAACCAGCTAGTACATCTTAGGAATTAAATTACAACATGAAACCAGCTACCACATCATATGAATAAAATAACATGAAACCAGTTACCACATCATATGAATAAAATAACATGAAACCAGCTACCACATCATATGAATAAAATAACATGAAACCAGCTACCACATCATAGGAATAAAATAACATGAAACCAGCTACCACATCATAGGAATAAAATAACTTGAAACCAGCTAGTACATCATAGGAATAAAATAACATGAAACCAGCTACCACATCATAGGAATTAAATAACATGAAACCAGCTACCACATCATAGGAATAAAATAACATGAAACCAGCTAGTACATCTTAGGAATTAAATTACAACATGAAACCAGCTACCACGTCATATGAATAAAATAACATGAAACCAGTTACCACATCATATGACTAAAATAACATGAAACCAGTTACCACATCATATGAATAAAATAACATGAAACCAGTTACCACATCATATGAATAAAATAACATGAAACCAGTTACCACATCATATGAATAAAATAACATGAAACCAGCTACCACATCATATGAATAAAATAACATGAAACCAGCTAGTATATCATAGGAATAAAATAACATGAAACCAGTTACCACATCATAGGAATAAAATAACATGAAACCAGCTACCACATCATAGGAATAAAATAACATGAAACCAGCTACCACATCATAGGAATAAAATAACATGAAACCAGCTACCACATCATAGGAATAAAATAACATGAAACCAGCTAGTACATCATAGGAATTAAATAACATGAAACCAGCTACCACATCATAGGAATTAAATAACATGAAACCAGCTACCACATCATAGGAATAAAATAACATGAAACCAGCTAGTACATCATATGAATAAAATAACATGAAACCAGCTAGGACATCATAGGAATAAAATAACATGAAACCAGCTAGTACATCATATGAATAAAATAACATGAAACCAGCTAGGACATCATAGGAATAAAATAACATGAAACCAGCTACCACATCATAGGAATAAAATAACATGAAACCAGCTAGGACATCATAGGAATAAAATAACATGAAACCAGTTACCACATCATAGGAATTAAATAACATGAAACCAGCTAGGACATCATAGGAATAAAATAACATGAAACCAGCTACCACATCATAGGAATAAAATAACATGAAACCAGCTAGGACATCATAGGAATAAAATAACATGAAACCAGCTACCACATCATAGGAATAAAATAACATGAAACCAGCTACCACATCATAGGAATAAAAGAACATGAAACCAGCTACCACATCATAGGAATAAAATAACATGAAACCAGCTACCACATCATAGGAATAAAAGAACATGAAACCAGCTACCACATCATAGGAATAAAATAACATGAAACCAGCTACCACATCATAGGAATAAAATAACATGAAACCAGCTACCACATCATAGGAATAAAATAACATGAAACCAGCTACCACATCATATGAATAAAATAACATGAAACCAGCTAGTACATCATAGGAATAAAATAACATGAAACCAGTTACCACATCATAGGAATAAAATAACATGAAACCAGCTAGGACATCATAGGAATTAAATAACATAAAACCAGTTACCACATCATAGGAATAAAATAACATGAAACCAGTTACCACATCATAGGAATAAAATAACATGAAACCAGCTAGGACATCATAGGAATTAAATAACATAATAGGAATAGCATTACATGAAACCAGCTAGTACATCATAGGAATAAAATAACATGAAACCAGTTACCACATCATAGGAATAAAATAACACGAAACCATCTAGTACATCATAGGAATAAAATAACATGAAACCAGCTAGTACATCATAGGAATAAAATAACTTGAAACCAGCTAGTACATCATAGGAATTAAATTACAACATGAAACCAGCTACCACATCATATGAATAAAATAACATGAAACCAGTTACCACATCATATGAATAAAATAACATGAAACCAGCTATCACATTATATGAATAAAATAACATGAAACCAGCTACCACATCATAGGAATAAAATAACATGAAACCAGCTACCACATCATAGGAATTAAATAACATAAAACCAGCTAGTACATCATAGGAATAAAATAACATGAAACCAGCTACCACATCATAGGAATAAAATAACATGAAACCAGCTAGTACATCATAGGAATAAAATAACATGAAACCAGCTACCACATCATAGGAATTAAATAACATGAAACCAGCTACCACATCATAGGAATAAAATAACATGAAACCAGTTACCACATCATATGAATAAAATAACATGAAACCAGCTAGTACATCATAGGAATAAAATTACAACATGAAACCAGCTAGTACATCATAGAAATACAAGTACAACATGAAACCAGTTACCACATCATATGAATAAAATAACATGAAACCAGCTAGTACATCAAAGAAATAAAATTACAACATGAAACCAGTTACCACATCATATGAATGAAATAACATGAAACCAGCTAGTACATCATAGGAATAAAATTACAACATGAAACCAGCTAGTACATCATAGAAATAAAAGTACAACATGAAACCAGTTACCACATCATATGAATAAAATAACATGAAACCAGCTAGTACATCAAAGAAATAAAATTACAACATGAAACCAGTTACCACATCATATGAATAAAATAACATGAAACCAGCTAGTACATCATAGGAATAAAATTACAACATGAAACCAGCTAGTACATCATAGAAATAAAATTACAACATGAAACCAGTTACCACATCATATGACTAAAATAACATGAAACCAGTTACCACATCATATGAATAAAATAACATGAAACCAGCTACCACATCATATGAATAAAATAACATGAAACCAGCTACCACATCATATGAATAAAATAACATGAAACCAGCTAGTACATCATAGGAATAAAATAACATGAAACCAGCTACCACATCATAGGAATAAAATAACATGAAATCAGCTAGCACATCATAGGCTAGCACATCATAAATAACATGAAACCAGCTAGTACATCATATGAATAAAATTACAACATGAAACCAGCTAGTACATCATAGGAATAAAATAACATGAAACCAGCTAGGACATCATAGGAATAAAATAACATGAAACCAGTTACCACATCATAGGAATAAAATAACATGAAACCAGCTAGCTACCACATCATAGGAATAAAATAACATGAAACCAGCTAGGACATCATAGGAATAAAATAACACGAAACCATCTAGTATATCATAGGAATTAAATAACATGAAACCATCTAGCTTCCACATCATAGGAATAAAATAACATGAAACCAGCTACCACATCATAGAATAAAATAACATGAAACCAGCTAGCTACCACATCATAGGAATAAAATAACATGAAACCAGCTAGTACATCATAGGAATTAAATAACATGAAACCAGCTACCACATCATAGGAATTAAATAACATGAAACCAGCTACCACATCATAGGAATAAAATAACATGAAACCAGCTAGTACATCATATGAATAAAATAACATGAAACCAGCTAGGACATCATAGGAATTAAATTACAACATGAAACCAGCTAGTACATCATAGGAATTAAATAACATGAAACCAGCTACCACATCATAGGAATTAAATAACATGAAACCAGTTACCACATCATAGGAATTAAATAACATAAAACCAGCTACCACATCATATGAATAAAATAACATGAAACCAGCTAGTACATCAAAGAAATAAAATTACAACATGAAACCAGTTACCACATCATATGAATGAAATAACATGAAACCAGCTAGTACATCATAGGAATAAAATTACAACATGAAACCAGCTAGTACATCATAGAAATAAAAGTACAACATGAAACCAGTTACCACATCATATGAATAAAATAACATGAAACCAGCTAGTACATCAAAGAAATAAAATTACAACATGAAACCAGTTACCACATCATATGAATAAAATAACATGAAACCAGCTAGTACATCATAGGAATAAAATAACACGAAACCATCTAGTATATCATAGGAATTAAATAACATGAAACCATCTAGCTTCCACATCATAGGAATAAAATAACATGAAACCAGCTACCACATCATAGGAATAAAATAACATGAAACCAGCTAGCTACCACATCATAGGAATAAAATAACATGAAACCAGCTAGTACATCATAGGAATTAAATAACATGAAACCAGCTACCACATCATAGGAATTAAATAACATGAAACCAGCTACCACATCATAGGAATAAAATAACATGAAACCAGCTAGTACATCATATGAATAAAATAACATGAAACCAGCTAGGACATCATAGGAATTAAATTACAACATGAAACCAGCTAGTACATCATAGGAATTAAATAACATGAAACCAGCTACCACATCATAGGAATTAAATAACATGAAACCAGTTACCACATCATAGGAATTAAATAACATAAAACCAGCTACCACATCATATGAATAAAATAACATGAAACCAGCTAGTACATCAAAGAAATAAAATTACAACATGAAACCAGTTACCACATCATATGAATGAAATAACATGAAACCAGCTAGTACATCATAGGAATAAAATTACAACATGAAACCAGCTAGTACATCATAGAAATAAAAGTACAACATGAAACCAGTTACCACATCATATGAATAAAATAACATGAAACCAGCTAGTACATCAAAGAAATAAAATTACAACATGAAACCAGTTACCACATCATATGAATAAAATAACATGAAACCAGCTAGTACATCATAGGAATAAAATTACAACATGAAACCAGCTAGTACATCATAGAAATAAAATTACAACATGAAACCAGTTACCACATCATATGACTAAAATAACATGAAACCAGTTACCACATCATATGAATAAAATAACATGAAACCAGCTACCACATCATATGAATAAAATAACATGAAACCAGCTACCACATCATATGAATAAAATAACATGAAACCAGCTAGTACATCATAGGAATAAAATAACATGAAACCAGCTACCACATCATAGGAATAAAATAACATGAAACCAGCTAGTACATCATAGAAATAAAATAACATGAAACCAGCTACCACATCATAGGAATAAAATAACATGAAATCAGCTAGCACATCATAGGAATTAAATAACATGAAACCAGCTAGTACATCATATGAATAAAATTACAACATGAAACCAGCTAGTACATCATAGGAATAAAATAACATGAAACCAGCTAGGACATCATAGGAATAAAATAACATGAAACCAGTTACCACATCATAGGAATAAAATAACATGAAACCAGCTAGCTACCACATCATAGGAATAAAATAACATGAAACCAGCTAGGACATCATAGGAATAAAATAACACGAAACCATCTAGTATATCATAGGAATTAAATAACATGAAACCATCTAGCTTCCACATCATAGGAATAAAATAACATGAAACCAGCTACCACATCATAGGAATAAAATAACATGAAACCAGCTAGCTACCACATCATAGGAATAAAATAACATGAAACCAGCTAGTACATCATAGGAATTAAATAACATGAAACCAGCTACCACATCATAGGAATTAAATAACATGAAACCAGCTACCACATCATAGGAATAAAATAACATGAAACCAGCTAGTACATCATATGAATAAAATAACATGAAACCAGCTAGGACATCATAGGAATTAAATTACAACATGAAACCAGCTAGTACATCATAGGAATTAAATAACATGAAACCAGCTACCACATCATAGGAATTAAATAACATGAAACCAGTTACCACATCATAGGAATTAAATAACATAAAACCAGCTACCACATCATATGAATAAAATAACATGAAACCAGCTAGGACATCATAGGAATAAAATAACATGAAACCAGCTAGGACATCATAGGAATTAAATAACATAAAACCAGTTACCACATCATAGGAATAAAATAACATGAAACCAGTTACCACATCATAGGAATAAAATAACATGAAACCAGCTAGGACATCATAGGAATTAAATAACATAATAGGAATAACATTACATGAAACCAGCTAGTACATCATAGGAATAAAATAACATGAAACCAGCTACCACATCATAGGAATTAAATAACATGAAACCAGTTACCACATCATAGGAATTAAATAACATAAAACCAGCTACCACATCATATGAATAAAATAACATGAAACCAGCTAGGACATCATAGGAATAAAATAACATGAAACCAGCTAGGACATCATAGGAATTAAATAACATAAAACCAGTTACCACATCATAGGAATAAAATAACATGAAACCAGTTACCACATCATAGGAATAAAATAACATGAAACCAGCTAGGACATCATAGGAATTAAATAACATAATAGGAATAACATTACATGAAACCAGCTAGTACATCATAGGAATAAAATAACATGAAACCAGTTACCACATCATAGGAATAAAATAACATGAAACCATCTAGTACATCATAGGAATAAAATAACATGAAACCATCTAGTACATCATAGGAATAAAATAACTTGAAACCAGCTAGTACATCATAGGAATTAAATTACAACATGAAACCAGCTACCACATCATATGAATAAAATAACATGAAACCAGTTACCACATCATATGAATAAAATAACATGAAACCAGCTACCACATCATATGAATAAAATAACATGAAACCAGCTACCACATCATAGGAATAAAATAACATGAAACCAGCTACCACATCATAGGAATTAAATAACATAAAACCAGCTAGTACATCATAGGAATAAAATAACATGAAACCAGCTACCACATCATAGGAATTAAATAACATGAAACCAGCTACCACATCATAGGAATAAAATAACATGAAACCAGTTACCACATCATATGAATAAAATAACATGAAACCAGCTAGTACATCATAGGAATAAAATTACAACATGAAACCAGCTAGTACATCATAGAAATACAAGTACAACATGAAACCAGTTACCACATCATATGAATAAAATAACATGAAACCAGCTAGTACATCAAAGAAATAAAATTACAACATGAAACCAGTTACCACATCATATGAATGAAATAACATGAAACCAGCTAGTACATCATAGGAATAAAATTACAACATGAAACCAGCTAGTACATCATAGAAATAAAAGTACAACATGAAACCAGTTACCACATCATATGAATAAAATAACATGAAACCAGCTAGTACATCAAAGAAATAAAATTACAACATGAAACCAGTTACCACATCATATGAATAAAATATCATGAAACCAGCTAGTACATCATAGGAATAAAATTACAACATGAAACCAGCTAGTACATCATAGAAATAAAATTACAACATGAAACCAGCTACCACATCATATGAATAAAATAACATGAAACCAGCTACCACATCATATGACTAAAATAACATGAAACCAGTTACCACATCATATGAATAAAATAACATGAAACCAGCTACCACATCATATGAATAAAATAACATGAAACCAGCTACCACATCATATGAATAAAATAACATGAAACCAGCTAGTACATCATAGGAATAAAATAACATGAAACCAGCTACCACATCATAGGAATAAAATAACATGAAACCAGCTAGTACATCATAGAAATAAAATAACATGAAACCAGCTACCACATCATAGGAATAAAATAACATGAAATCAGCTAGCACATCATAGGAATTAAATAACATGAAACCAGCTAGTACATCATATGAATAAAATTACAACATGAAACCAGCTAGTACATCATAGAACTAAAATTACAACATGAAACCGGTTACCACATCATATTAATAAAATTACAACATGAAACCAGCTACCACATCATAGGAATAAAATAACATGAAACCAGCTAGGACATCATAGGAATAAAATAACATGAAACCAGTTACCACATCATAGGAATAAAATAACATGAAACCAGCTAGCTACCACATCATAGGAATAAAATAACATGAAACCAGCTAGGACATCATAGGAATAAAATAACACGAAACCATCTAGTATATCATAGGAATTAAATAACATGAAACCATCTAGCTTCCACATCATAGGAATAAAATAACATGAAACCAGCTACCACATCATAGGAATAAAATAACATGAAACCAGCTAGCTACCACATCATAGGAATAAAATAACATGAAACCAGCTAGTACATCATAGGAATTAAATAACATGAAACCAGCTACCACATCATATGAATAAAATAACATGAAACCAGCTAGTACATCATAGGAATAAAATAACATGAAACCAGCTACCACATCATAGGAATAAAATAACATGAAACCAGCTAGTACATCATAGAAATAAAATAACATGAAACCAGCTACCACATCATAGGAATAAAATAACATGAAATCAGCTAGCACATCATAGGAATTAAATAACATGAAACCAGCTAGTACATCATATGAATAAAATTACAACATGAAACCAGCTAGTACATCATAGAACTAAAATTACAACATGAAACCGGTTACCACATCATATTAATAAAATTACAACATGAAACCAGCTACCACATCATAGGAATAAAATAACATGAAACCAGCTAGGACATCATAGGAATAAAATAACATGAAACCAGTTACCACATCATAGGAATAAAATAACATGAAACCAGCTAGCTACCACATCATAGGAATAAAATAACATGAAACCAGCTAGGACATCATAGGAATAAAATAACACGAAACCATCTAGTATATCATAGGAATTAAATAACATGAAACCATCTAGCTTCCACATCATAGGAATAAAATAACATGAAACCAGCTACCACATCATAGGAATAAAATAACATGAAACCAGCTAGCTACCACATCATAGGAATAAAATAACATGAAACCAGCTAGTACATCATAGGAATTAAATAACATGAAACCAGCTACCACATCATAGGAATTAAATAACATGAAACCAGCTACCACATCATAGGAATAAAATAACATGAAACCAGCTAGTACATCATATGAATAAAATAACATGAAACCAGCTAGGACATCATAGGAATTAAATTATAACATGAAACCAGCTAGTACATCATAGGAATTAAATAACATGAAACCAGCTACCACATCATAGGAATTAAATAACATGAAACCAGCTACCACATCATAGGAATAAAATAACATGAAACCAGCTAGGACATCATAGGAATAAAATAACATGAAACCAGTTACCACATCATAGGAATTAAATAACATGAAACCAGCTAGGACATCATAGGAATAAAATAACATGAAACCAGCTACCACACCATAGGAATAAAATAACATGAAACCAGCTACCACATCATAGGAATTAAATAACATGAAACCAGCTACCACATCATAGGAATAAAATAACATGAAACCAGCTACCACATCATAGGAATTAAATAACATGAAACCAGCTAGTACATCATAGGAATAAAATAACATGAAACCAGTTACCACATCATAGGAATAAAATAACATGAAACCAGCTACCACATCATAGGAATTAAATAACATGAAACCAGCTAGTACATCATAGGAATTAAATTACATCATAGGAATAAAATAACATGAAACCAGCTACCACATCATATGAATAAAATAACATGAAACCATCTAGTACATCATATGAATAAAATAACATGAAACCATCTAGTACATCATAGGAATAGGAAGTAGGGGAGAGGTGAGATATGAGAGATGATGCATGTCGGCATTAAGCATTCATGACTCTTGCCAGAGTATGTGACCAGTAAAACAATAACCATGGATTTATTATCACACACTCTCCCCCTCTCTCTCTCTCTCTCTCTCTCTCTCTCTCTCTCTCTCTCTCTCTCTCTCTCTTTCTCTCTTTCTCTCTCTGCTCACAAACATGCTAACAGCCTTGTATTTGAGTAAGTAAGCTGCTACTGGGGGCTGGTGAGCACGGAGACTGTTGTAGCTCCATCTGCCTGTACTGTCCTATCAGTGAGGTGGACCTTGACAGTGATGGATTGGATAGGCTGTGAAAGAGGGAAGGGCATCTGCTGTGAGCTCACAGATCCCTCTAACATCCCCCCCTCTGGATTATTAAACCCCAGGCACACATGTGCTCCCTTCCCTCCTATCTCAGTCTCTGTCCGTGTGTGTGTTCTTGTGTGTGTGAGACAGAGAGAGAGAGCACCTGAAAGACACTCTTAAGCTGGGGTTCACCCTGGTCTAGCAGTCCAAGACAAGTTTTTGAGATCGTAGGCAAAATCCCCATGTCGTTGCGTACTTGTGGCGTGCAGCCGTCACCCATGCTTGTTTAATGTGAACCGGTCAGAGACCCAATCTGAGGGCTACCAATCCCGTCTTTTAGCAGTCCCAGATGTCCCGATTATTTTCAAATGTGTTTGAATTTTATCGGCACAAAATCTGCAATGCTCTTGTAGTGTGAGATGTGCAACAACAAGTTTTGAGAACGGTGATCAGCAGTAGCCAATGAGAGCTCGCCAGAGAAGAAGCTAGTGAGATGATGTCGTTGTTTCACATCACCCAGAATGTGTAGACTCTCCAACAGGAGCCATGACTACTACTAGTATGCGTTTGTACTTGCCTTTAACCAAAGTGTCAAATCGTTATATTTCTGAAGTTCACAAGCAATGTTATTGACAAAATGTTGACTTGATATTTCAATTATGTATGGCAAGCGTGAATGTCTCACTGAAAACGTTTGGGGCTGCTTTGAGCCACAGCTCGTTCCAGTTATGTTAACATTCTAATCACGTCATTGTTTTGGCGAGACAGCGTGGTGGTATGGAGAATTCTCTTGTATTATTTGTCTCCCAGTATGTGCAAGATCATTTCGTGTGCGCACCACTACGTTGGCAACACAATAAAACTAAACTCAGCAAAAAAAGAAACGTCCTCTCACTGTCAACTATGTTTATTTCCAGCAAACTTAACACGTGTAAATATTTGTATGAACATAAGATTCAACAACTGAGACATAAACTGAACAAGGTCCACAGACATGTGACTAACAGAAATTGAATAATGTGTTCCTGAACAAGGGGTGGGGTCAAAATCAAAAGGTACAGTTAGTATCTGGTGTGGCCACCAGCTGCATTAAGTACTGCAGTGCATCTCCTCCTCATGGACTGCACCAGATTTGCCCGTTCTTGCTGTGAGATGTTACCCCACTGCAAGTTCCCGGACATTTCTGGGGGGAATGGCCCTAGCCCTCAACCTCAGATCCAACAAGTCCCAGACGTGCTCAATGGGATTGAGATCCGGGCTCTTTGGTGGCCAGAACACTGACATTCCGGTCTTGCAGGAAATCACGCACAGAATGAGCAGTATGGCTGGTGGCATTGTCATGATGGAGGGTCATGTCAGGATGAGCCTGCAGGAAGGGTACCACATGAGGTAGGAGGATGTCTTCCCTGTAATACACAGCGTTGAGATTGCCTGCAATGACAACAAGCTCTGTCTGATGATGCTGTGACACACCGCCCCAGACCATGACGGACCCTCCACCTCCAAATCGAACCCGCTCCAGAGTACAGGCCTCGGTGTAACGCTCATTCCTTTGAAGATAAACGCGAATCCAACCATCACCGCTGGTGAGACAAAACTGCAACTCGTCAGTGAAGAGCACTTTTTGCCAGTCCTGTCTGGTCCAGCTACGTTATTGCCAGTGATGTCTGGTGAGGACCTGCCTTACAACAGGCCTACAAGCCCTCAGTCCAGCCTCTCTCAGTCTATTTCGGACATTGTGAGAACTGATGGAGGGATGGTGCATTCCTGGTGTAACTCAGGCAGTTGTTGTTGCTATCCTGTACGTGTCACGCACGTGTGATTTTCGGATGTACCAATCCTGTGCAGGTGTTGTTACACCTGGTCTGCCACTGCGAGGACAATCAGCTGTTCGTCCTGTCTCCCTGTAGTGCTGTCTTAGGCGTCTCACAGTACGGACATTGCAATTTATTGCCCTTGCCACATCTGCAGTCTTCATGCCTCCTTGCAGCATGCCTTAGGAACGTTCACGCAGATGAGCAGGGATCCTGGGCATCTTTCTTTTGGTGTTTTTCCAGAGTCAGTAGAAAGGCCTCTTTAATGTCCCAAGTTTTCATAACTGTGACCTTAATTGCCTACTGTCTGTAAGCTGTTAGTGTCTTAACGACAAATGCATGTTCATTCATTGTTTATGCATGGAAAACAGTATTTAAACCATTTACAATAAAGATATGTGAAGTTATTTGGATTTTCACCAATTATCTTTTAAAGACAGGGTCCTGAAAAAGGGACGCTTCTTTTTTGCTGAATTTACAGGAACGATGGTATTTTAATGTGAGAGGCTCAGCGATGTTACTTAATTATGTTAATTCATCCCTGAAAAGCATGCTTTTTACTAGGCAAGGCAGTTTAGAACATATTCTTAGTTTCAATGAAGGCCTAGGAACAGTGGGTTAACTGCCTGTTCAGAGGCAGAACGACAGATTCTGACCTTGTCAGCTCAGGGAGTCAAACTTGCAACCTTTCGGTTGCTAGTCCAACGCTCTAACCACTAGGCTACCTTGCCACTTTACATCAGCCTGGAACTTGTTCATGGAACTAGCCAACATAGTAAAAGTCCCTCTGAGGCCACTGATTGTAGACAAAGTCCTCGTCTGATAAACCTGAACCAAGGTTAGAAAGTGAAAGCTAGCAGTCCACTACACTATGGGAAGAGGTGATGAAGAGCTTTGCTCACACTGGACTTGGACCTCAAGCATCTTTAGACTTATGGACCTTGCTCCATTTGTTGCCCAATATGAAACGTCCCCCATCTATGCTAAAGGTTGCCAGTTTTTTTGGGAAGAAGAGAGGCCAGGGCCTCTTAGTCCCAGTTCCCTTCTATAAGTTGCTGAGCCTTCAGACAGTGGGTGAGTTACAGCTTTGGGACAGCTGAAGTAATGGAGATTACCACACGCTTTTTGAGGGGCCTGGTGGTGAATAGCAATGCTGTAAAATGGTCGTGACGAGTGGAGAGGAAGACTGTGTGCTTAAGGGTCTGGAAGAGAGCACTTTGTCTAATGAATTAAATCAATAACCAAATTGATAACTGCGGGAAATGTAGCTCGAGGTGCATAATGTATTCTCCACGCTGAGTGGTTAAAGCCATGAAAAAATATGACCGACCACCAGTAACATATTTTAACATATTACAACATTACAGACACCAGCAGAATGAATGGGCTTTTTACATGCTGATGATAAGATGATAAGTGAAATTAAGTCCCCCTCTTTAGTGTTGCCGAGGCTCTTCTCATGATTCAGCTGTCAGAATGGGTATCTGGTGACCTGCAAAGGCCAATGACACATTTCAAAGGGTCGGACGGGTGTGCTGCGGTGTCCGTGTGCCCTTCATGGCTTGTGTTGTGTGTGTCATCAGATTTAGCCAGACAGGCAGGGGGAAAGTTGTGGCTTAACATAGCGCCGGTGTAGGTCGCTTAGCACTGTTCCTGTCGCCATGGCAGCCAGAGGAGCTGCTGCCCACCTGTCTGTTTTGCTGCTACAGCACACCTCCCCAATACCAGCAGACACACTGACACACCTCCCCGATACCAGGGCTGATGAGAGAGAGGGATAGATCGAGAGAGAGAGATGGATAGATCGAGAGAGAGAGAGATGGATAGATCGAGAGAGAGATGGATAGAGGGATAGATCGAGAGAGAGAGGAGTAGATCGAGAGAGATGGATAGATCGAGATAGAGAGAGAGAGGGGTAGAGAGAGAGAGAGAGAGGGGTAGATCGAGAGAGAGAGGGGTAGATCAAGAGAGAGGGATAGATCGAGAGAGAGAGAGAGGGGTAGATCGAGAGAGAGAGAGGGGTAGATCGAGAGAGAGGAATAGATCGAGAGAGAGAGAGAGAGGGGGGGGTAGATCGAGGGAAAGAGGGATAGATCGAGAGAGAGCGAGAGAGGGGTAGATTGAGAGAGAGAGAGAGAGGGGGGGGGGTAGATTGAGAGAGAGGGGTAGATCGAGAGAGAGGGATATATCGAGAGAGAGAGGGATAGATCGAGAGAGAGATGGATAGTTCGAGAGAGAGAGGGTAGATCAAGAGAGAGTGATAGATTGAGAGAGAGGGATAGATCGAGAGAGAAGGATAGATCGAGTTAGAGGGATAGATCGAGAGTGAGAGAGAAGAGAGAGGACAGTGAGTTGTGAAACCACAAAACGTGATACATTTTACAATGCTGCCTGGCTTGGAGGGAGGGAGGGATATTGGGAGAGAGTAAATCTCAGTAAGACAAAAATAATGGTGTTCCAAAAAAGGTCCAGTTGCCAGGACCACAAATACACATTCCATGTAGATACCGTTGCCCTAGAGCACACAAACATCTATACATATCTCTGTATTTTAACATCAGCACCACAGGCAACTTCCACAAAGCTGTGAACGATCTGAGAGACAAGGCAAGAAGGGCCTTCTATGCCATCAAAAGGAAGATAACATTTGACATACCAATTAGGACCGGGCAAAAATACTTGAATCAGTTATAGAACTCATTGCCCTTTATGGTTGTGAGGTCTGGGGTCTGCTCACCAACCAAGAATTCACAAAATGGGACAAACACCAAATTGAGACTCTGCAGGCAGAATTGTACATTAAGTGTACATTGTAAACCCCCAAATAATGCATGCAGAGCAGAATTAGGTCAATACCCACTAATTATCGAAATCCAGAAAATAGCCGTTAAATTCTACAACCACCTAAAAGGAAGCGATTCCCAAACCTTCCATAACAAAGCCATCACCTACAGAGAGATGAACCTGGAGAAGAGTCCCCTAAGCAAGCTGGTCCTGGGGCTCTGTTCACAAACACAAACAGAGCCCCAGGACAGCAACACAATTAGACCCAACCAAATCATGAGAAAACAAATAGATAATTACTATGTGTTCATCCTACGCCTCAGCAGCTAACAGAGTTTAACGGAGTCTATTCCAGGCAGCACGGTAGATCTAAATGAAAGATATTTGAGCGTCTGCAACTCAGGAAGAGTTGGCGGGCAGCGGGGCAGTACGCCACCTTACCCTGTCCCTACTAATTTCTAAAGGATCTCCTTTCTCTAGTGAACACAGTAGACCTACACTGAGTTAAACTACCCTCTATTATCCTGCACCGTCTCTCTTATGAGCCTGTCCACATTAGGCCATAGTCACTGAACTGAGAACAGTGTGTATACCTTGATCCATCTAGAGAGCATGTAGACCGAGACAAAGCTCAAAGAGTACAGAGCCCCGGCATAATCCATCAGTACCACAGAAGAAGACAGAGCAGCTTCAGGTAATGCATTAGTCTGTCTTAGCTGGGTTGTGCCCTGCATGGCCAGCCCAGTCCTCCCCAACCACCTCCACTATATTATACCATTCCCCTGCTGCTCGTCTCCCTCAGCAGCTCTAAATCATTTATAGAGCCAGTCAAAGAGGAGGAGACGTTGTTAATCTGATACTACCTAACCCAGCTTCAGGCTGTTGGAGGCTGGGGGAGGACACTGAGGTTAGGAGGGGACTCCGTAGGAGAAGAGACCCTCTCTGGTTGTCATCGCCAGGCTGTTCGAGCCGGGGGATGTAGGTTGGTGGTGGGTGTGGGGGCTCTGTTTCCACCCATCTGTGCAAGGATCCGGATATTTAGCACCCAAAGGCCTGACCTTTTAGAGAGACATGGTGCTGAGAGCTCCACCACAGGGATGTGATGGGACTGGCACATTGTATTCACACCACTGAGGTGAAACAGTAGACAAGCAGCAGGATTACCATCGGTCACATTTCAGAATAAAATCACATGCCGAATTACAACTGAGAGTTACTGCTATTCCAGGGAGTAATCCATTTCTATTGATAAAAAAACGTATCTGTAATGTTTTTCTCTGTGAAAATACCATCACATTCCACATGCAGTAGACTGAATGACTCCAGAAATGCATTGAAGTATCGAAAGAAAAGGATTTGTCTTGGTCTCCTGCCAAGACGAGAATTAATCACAATTTGTCATAAAATGCAATTAATTTGGTTGGAACGCACGTGGCTTTGAAAGGGAATGGTTGAGAGCACACACAGACCAGACACCTTTCCTCACAAAGCTCATTGGTCTCTTAGCTTAATGACAAAAAATTGTCGTTAACAGGAACTACTTTTTGGGGGGCATCCAACTGCTTAATCTTAATAGGCCTACATATAGGCAGTTGATTGATGCATGTATTAGTGCATAGACCAATCAGATAGGATCATATTCCATAACCCTGCAGAGTAATGCCAGCAGGCGCTTCCATCCATGGCTTAGCTTACCTTGGTGAGGCATTTGTGTGCTGTACATTTCATACAGGACAGGTCTCCTGCTGTTTAGAAGGAATGGCATGTGTAAATTGACTTTAGATGGCTGGAAGGACCTGATTAGACCTTTACCTCCACCAAGGGGGGTCCCTGATGGAGAATGTGCCATTTCACCCAGAGAGAAGCGGTCACCGGAAGAGTACAGCCAGGACCTCTCTCTTGCCCCCTGCTACGCCGGTCCGCAGTCACCACCACAAGCTGGTGCAACGTCCTTGACATGACAGCCCGTTCTACCATAGTCAAAGTGGAAACTGAAGTGGAAAAGAGATATGGCCCTGTAGTAATTGCCCGTAATGACCTTAACTGTTGGGCTTATACTGGAAGATTCATTAGGGGCCAAAAACAGGTTGCCTGTGACGAATAACTCTTGAGTTGTGCGCTAGGCTAAATGGTAGCTATGCCTAGCCTAGGCTATACCTGACTTTAGTTAGTACAGTGTCTTCCTGTCTACCATTGTCCCTGAGACCAATGGCTGTCAGTACTTTAAATAATACATTACTGTCAGTACCTCTCCGTGTTGTGTCAGACCTAATCATAATTCAAAAGAAGACAGAGTTGAAGAGCCGTAGGCGTTGGAGGTAGGCAGGGATAAGACACAGATGTAACTACTTACTGGGAATAATATGTGGTAATGCTGGATATCAGCCCCCTAATGGCTGCAGTAGACAGGTGGACCCACTACGGTGGTGCTGGACATCAGCTCCCTAATGGCTGCAGTAGACAGGAGGACCCACTATGGTACTGCAGGACATCAGCCCCCTAAAGGCTGCAGTAGACAGGAGGACCCACTATGGTACTGCAGGACATCAGCCCCCTAATGGCTGCAGTAGACATCAGCCCCCACTACGGTACTGCTGGATATCAGCCCCCCTAATGGCTGCAGTAGACAGGAGGACCCACAACGGTACCGCTGGATATCAGCCCCCTAATGGCTGCAGTAGACAGGAGGACCCACTATGGTACTGCTGGATATCACCCCCCCTAAAGGCTGCAGTAGACAGGAGGACCCACTACGGTACTGCTGGACATCAGCCCCCTAATGGTTGCAGTAGACAGGAGGACCCACTACGGTACTGAAAACAAAGTGTTGGAGAAGTAAAAGTGCAATATGTGCTATGTAAAAAAGCTAACGTTTAAGTTCCTTGCTCAGAACATGAGAACATATGAAAGTTGGTGGTTCCTTTTAACATGAGACTTCAATATTCCAAGGTAAGAGGTTTTAGGCTGTAGTTAATATAGTATTTATAGGACTATTTCTCTCTATACCATTTGTATTTCATATACCTTTGACTATTGGATGTTCTTACAGGCACTTTAGTATTGCCAGTGTAACAGTACAGCTTCCGTCCCTCTCCTCGCCCCTACCTGGGCTTGAACCAGGAACACATCGACAACAGCCACCCTCGAAGCAGCGTTACCCATCGCTCCACAAAAGTCGCGGCCCTTGCAGAGCAAGGGGAATAACTACTCCAAGTCTCAGAGCGAGAGATGTTTGAAACGCTATTAGCGCACACCCAGCTAACTAGCTAGCCATTTCACATCGGTTACACCAGCCATTAGGCTGATAGGCTTGAAGTCATAAACAGCGCTGTGCTTGTGAAGAGCTGGCAAAACGCACGAAAGTTCTGTTTGAATGAATGCTTACGAGCCTGCTGCTGCCTACCACCGCTCAGTCAGACTGCTCTATCAAATATCAAATCATAGACTAAATTATAACATAATAACACACAGAAATACGAGCCTTTGTCCAAACTGTTACATATACCCTGACTCTGTGTGCAATGAACGCAAGAGACGTGACACAATTTCACCTGTTTAATATTGCCTGCTAACCTGGATTTCTTTTAGCTAAATATGCCGGTTTAAAAATATATACTTCTGTGTATTGATTTTAAGAAAGGCATTGGTGTTTATGGTTAGGTACAGTTGTGGAACGATTGTGCTTTTTTCGCAAATGCGCTTTTGTTAAATCATCCCCCTGCATTGCATCGACTATATGCAACGCAAGACATGCTAGATAAACTAGTAATATCATCAACCATGTGAAGTTAACTAGTGATTATGATTGATTGTTTTTTACAAGATAAGTTTAATGCTAGCTAGCAACTTACCTTGGCTTACTGCATTCGCGTAACAGGCAGTCTCCTCATGGAGTGCAATGAGAGGCAGGTGGTTAGAGCGTTGGACTAGTTAACCGTAAGGGTGCAAGATTGAATCCCAGAGCTGACAAGGTAAAAATCTGTCGTTCTGCCCCTGAACAAGGCAGTTAACCCACCATTCCTAGGCCATCATTGAAAATGAGAATGTGTTCTTAACTGACTTGCCCAGTTAAATAAAGGTGTAAAAAAATAAAAATATTCTGAAAAATCGGCGTCCAGAAATACCGATTTCCGATTGTTATGAAAACTTGAAATCGTCCCTAATTAATCAACCGACCTCTAGTTTTGATAGCAAACTGTCCTTCTGTATCTGCCTGGTTATTGTGTCTCCTATGTAGAACGGTTTACCATACTGTCTGCATCTGTTTGACATTTCAAAGGACATTTACAGAGTGGGAGGCATTTTCTTTGTGTCTGTGCAAGGGCAAATGCTGTCAGCTCTTTAAACACTTGATGGTTTCAGGGGGTAGGAACCTACAGTCACCGAAATAACATGAGTTTTTTACAATCATGGCAGGCAACCTTCTTGGAGCAGCAGGCACCAGGAGTGTGAACTTTGAGATATGGACACAGTGGGAGCTTCAGCACTGCCAGGCCTTTTATCCATAGTAATTCTGATTGCCTTTATTAAGTTGTATTTCATTCCAGAGAGCATTTCTGGTCATGGGGTTGTTGGATCAAAGTGTGTTGGTGTTAATCTAACCGTTTTTAGGGAATTTATCTTATTAAATGTCTTTGGACAGTAGTAGGCTAATTTGAGGAGATCTCCTGACAAGGTTGGAGTTTGTAGCTGACAGCTGTTCTGTTGGGACTGGGAGGTACAGCATCTAACTGTTTCTACAGCCAAATGGTCTGCTTGCAGTGGGCCAGCTATTGCCAACAATGTGTGTGAGACTTGAACAGCTGTGTCTCAGCACTGTCCTTTCAACCTTTGAATTCCTGCGGCGCTTCAGTCAATCCTTGGGTTTCAAAACAAACCCCCTCTCACAGGGCAGGGCACTCCAAAATAGAGGGCCAGATATTTTCTACCTCGATTTCTTGGTCACTATCAAACGGTAGACGGGGAAACCTGAGAAGAAGATTTATGATAGTGGCCGTGGCACTCGGCACGACTTTGGTTTTAGTGTCACCCCTCCCTTCCTCCAACCCTTCTTTCTTCCTCCCCCTATTCTAACTGTCCCCATACCCATAATGCACCGCTTTAGATGACTGCTTTTGGGAATCACTGGTCAAGTGATTCCCAAAAGACGTAATCATGGTCAAGCCCTTGATTTCTTTCATGTTGGTGCATTAGTAGATTTTCCTCAGGGACTGCCAGAGCGCAAGAGAGAGCAAGTCCACAGCTGTAGAAACTATTTCCATATTTAGACTGAGAGATATGTGCAGCAGGCCAGGGCTGCTATCGGACAGTACAGAGGAGGAGGATGTTTTCTCTCTGACGTCCTGTTAAAAGGAAGACGACATGGCCACTGAAAAAAGTGCGATTCGCTTTCATCTGTGCCGAGCACTCTGCACTATAACATGGTGGTATTGATGTTGTGAAATGAATACCTTGCTTCTATATTTAGGTGGATATGAATTATCTTGACGATTCCTCACCATGCTATTCATGCCCTGACTCCAGTGTGACCCTGGCTGCGTCCCTTGAAGACAGGTGGCTTTACTGGCCCCTAGTGGTGGTGCAGGACCAGTGAACCCACTTTAGCTGGTCCTAACCTCTCCTCCTCTCCCCCTCCATCCATGTGTGGAGTCGTGACTGAGGAATTGAGAAGAGAGGGAGGGAAAGAAGGAGGGAGGGAGTGGGGAGCAGGCCATGCATTTTGTGGAGCTGCTGCGTGCGTACCTCTGAGCTCTCCTCAGCAGCCTGAGACATGGCTCACAGAACACAGCCCAAGGACACAGCAGCCTGGCCAGCCCCATCGCCACGTAGATTAATTGCCCTCTCGGCTCATTGGGAAATGGTCACCTGAGAAAGCCGAGTAATATCCCTAACTGTGTCTGCTGCTG